>NW_026279540.1:0-1847 GCF_023373465.1 Oncorhynchus keta
GGGGAGAAACATTCACAGAGAGAGAAGAGGAGAGGAGGAGAACATTCAGACAGAGAGAGAGAGAGAGAGAGGGGGAGAAACATTCACAGAGAGAGAGAAGAGGAGTGGGGGAGAAACATTCAGAGAGAGAGAGAGAGGAGAGTAGGGGAGAAACATTCAGATGAGAGAGAAGAGGAGAGGGGAGAAACATTCAGAGAGAGAAGAGGAGAGAGGGGGAGAAACATTCAGAGAGAGAGAAGAGGAGAGTGGGGAGAAACATTCAGAGAGAGAGAAGAGGAGTGGGGAGAAACATTCAGAGAGAGAGAAGAGGAGTGGGGGAGAAACATTCAGAGAGAGAGAGAGAGGAGAGGGGGAGAAACATTCACAGAGAGAGAAGAGGAGTGGGGGAGAAACATTCAGAGAGAGAGAAGAGAGAGGGGAGAAACATTCAGAGAGAAGAGGAGAGGGAGAAACATTCAGAGAGAGAGAGAGAGAGAGAGGGGGAGAAACATTCGGAGAGAGAGAGAGGAGAGGGGGAGAAACATTCAGAGAGAGAGAAGAGGAGAGGGGGAGAAACATTCAGAGAGAGAGAAGAGGAGAGGGGAGAAACATTCAGAGAGAGAGAGAGAGGAGATGGGGGAGAAACATTCACAGAGAGAGAAGAGGAGAGGGGGAGAAACATTCAGAGAGAGAAGAGGAGAGGGGGAGAAACATTCACAGAGAGAGAAGAGGAGAGGAGGGAGAAACATTCACAGAGAGAGGAAGAGGAGAGGGGAGAGAAACATTCACAGAGAGAAGAGGAGAGGGGGAGAAACATTCAGAGAGAGAGAGGAGAGGAGTGGGGGAGAAACATTCAGAGAGAGAGAAGAGAGGGGGGGAGAAACATTCACAGAGAGAAGAGGAGAGGGGAGAAACATTCAGAGAGAGAGAGAAGAGGATGGGGAGAAACATTCAGAGAGAGAGAAGAGGAGTGGGGAGAAACATTCAGAGAGAGAGAGAAGAGGAGTGGGGAGAGAAAACATTCACAGAGAGAGAAGGGGAGAGGGGGGAGAAACATTCAGAGAGAGAGAGAAGAGGAGTAGGGGGAGAAACATTCAGAGAGAGAGAAGAGGAGAGGGGGAGAAACATTCAGAGAGAGAGAGAAGAGGAGTGGGGGGAGAAACATACTCAGAGAGAGAGAAGAGGAGAGGGGGAGAAACATTCAGAGAGAGAAGAGGAGTGGGGGAGAAACATTCAGAGAGAGAGAAGAGGAGAGGGGGGAGAAACATTCACAGAGAGAGAGAGGAGGAGAGGGAGAAACATTCACAGAGAGAGAAGAGAGAGAGGGGGGAGAAACATTCACAGAGAGAAGAGGAGAGGGGGGAGAAACATTCAGAGAGAGAGAGAAGAGGAGTGGGGGAGAAACATTCAGAGAGAGAGAAGAGGAGTGGGAGAAACATTCAGAGAGAGAGAAGAGAGAGGTGGGGAGAAACATTCACAGAGAGAAGAGGAGAGGGGGAGAAACATTCAGAGAGAGAGAGAGAGAGAGGGGAGAACATTCAGAGAGAGAGAGAGATGGGGAGAAACATCGAGAGAGAAGAGGAGAGGAGAAACATTGAGAGAGAGAAGAGTGAGAGGGGGAGAAACATTCAGAGAGAGAGAGAAGAGGAGTGGGGGAGAAACATCTAGAGAGAGAGAAGAGGAGAGGGGGAGAAACATTCAAGAGAGAAGAGAGAGGAGAGGGGAGAAACATTCAGAGAGAGAGAAGAGGAGAGGGGGAGAAAACATTCGAAGAGAGAGAGAGGAGAGGGGGGAGAGAGACATCCAGAGAGAGAAGAGAGAGGGGGAGAAAGCATTCAGAGAGAGAAGAGGGAGAGGGGGGAGAAACA
>NW_026279541.1:2500-22500 GCF_023373465.1 Oncorhynchus keta
GTAATTAGAACAGCTATAGAGTGTGTTATGACAGTAGAACAGCTATAGAGTGTGTTATGACAGTAATTAGAACAGCTATAGAGTGTGTTATGACAGTAGAACAGCTATAGAGTGTGTTATGTCATGTCAGTAGAACAGCTATAGAGTGTGTTATGTCAGTAATTAGAACAGCTATAGAGTGTGTTATGACAGTAGAACAGCTATAGAGTGTGTTATGACAGTAGAACAGCTATAGAGTGTGTTATGACAGTAGAACAGCTATAGAGTGTGTTATGACAGTAATTAGATCAGCTATAGAGTGTGTTATGTCATGTCAGTAGAACAGCTATAGAGTGTGTTATGTCAGTAGAACAGCTATAGAGTGTGTTATGACAGTAATTAGAACAGCTATAGAGTGTGTTATGACAGTAATTAGAACAGCTATAGAGTGTGTTATGTCAGTAGAACAGCTATAGAGTGTGTTATGACAGTAGAACAGCTATAGAGTGTGTTATGACAGTAATTAGAACAGCTATAGAGTGTGTTATGACAGTAATTAGAACAGCTATAGAGTGTGTTATGACAGTAATTAGAACAGCTATAGAGTGTGTTATGTCAGTAGAACAGCTATAGAGTGTGTTATGTCATGTCAGTAGATCAGCTATAGAGTGTGTTATGTCAGTAATTAGAACAGCTATAGAGTGTGTTATGTCAGTAGAACAGCTATAGAGTGTGTTATGTCATGTCAGTAGATCAGCTATAGAGTGTGTTATGACAGTAATTAGAACAGCTATAGAGTGTGTTATGTCAGTAATTAGAACAGCTATAGAGTGTGTTATGTCAGTAGAACAGCTATAGAGTGTGTTATGTCATGTCAGTAGAACAGCTATAGAGTGTGTTATGACAGTAATTAGAACAGCTATAGAGTGTGTTATGTCAGTAGAACAGCTATAGAGTGTGTTATGACAGTAGAACAGCTATAGAGTGTGTTATGTCAGTAATTAGAACAGCTATAGAGTGTGTTATGTCAGTAGAACAGCTATAGAGTGTGTTATGACAGTAATTAGAACAGCTATAGAGTGTGTTATGACAGTAATTAGAACAGCTATAGAGTGTGTTATGACAGTAATTAGAACAGCTATAGAGTGTGTTATGTCATGTCAGTAGAACAGCTATAGAGTGTGTCATGTCAGTAGAACAGCTATAGAGTGTGTTATGACAGTAATTAGATCAGCTATAGAGTGTGTTATGTCATGTCAGTAGAACAGCTATAGAGTGTGTTATGACAGTAATTAGATCAGCTATAGAGTGTGTTATGTCAGTAGAACAGCTATAGAGTGTGTTATGTCAGTAATTAGAACAGCTATAGTGTGTGTTATGTCAGTAGAACAGCTATAGAGTGTGTTATGTCAGTAATTAGAACAGCTATAGTGTGTGTCATGTCAGTAGAACAGCTATAGAGTGTGTTATGACAGTAGAACAGCTATAGAGTGTGTTAAGTAGAGCAGCCCAGCAGATGGCCCTGCCTGAATAAACATGGTGTGCTTTTAACTGATCCTTCTTGTTGCTTTCTCTGCTATTGCCTGTCACCAGTCAGGCATGGGGTGTGTGTTTGTCTGTCTGTCTATGTTTGTCTGTCTGTGTGTGTCTGTCTGTGTGTGTTTCTGTGCATGTGGCAGACTAGCTTTGTGTAATGGAGCACTGGATTGAACCATGGAAATCACTACAATATTTGTATTTTACCTTGATTTAACTAGGCAAGTCAATTAAGAACAAATTCTTATTTTCAATGACGGCCTAGGAACAGTGGGTTAACTGCCTGTTCAGGGGCAGAACGACAGATTTGTACATTGTCAGCTCGGGGGTTTGAACTTGCAACCTTCCGGTTACTAGTCCAACGCTCTAACCACTAGGCTACCCTGCCGCCCTTGTGGTTAGTGTCCGTCCTGAGATTGGAAGGTAGGGAGTTTAGAAGAGTCATACCAAAGATTGTCAAAATGGGACCTGATGCGTCTCTGCTTGGCACTCAGCATTAAGGAGATAGATTGGGGGGTGAGGCCCTGTGAAAGACTAGCGTCCTGTCCAGGGGTGGTTGTTGTACATCAAGCTGCCTGAAGCTACAGAACCAAGAAATATTCTCCCGAGCGTATGAGCTCTTCTGGCAATCACAACACCACATCATACTTTAGAACCAAGCCAAGGCAATCACAACACCACATCATACTTTAGAACCAAGCCAAGGCAATCACAACACCACAGCATACTTTAGATCCAAGCCAAGGCAATCACAACACTGATCCACTGATCTGTAATCCCTCTCATTAACTACTTTGATCGCTGCGTCTCTTCTACCCTCACCATCACGCACCTCTCAATCAAACAAGTCAATTACCCCTATTAGCGCTCCGACAAAGAGTTTACAAGTCTGCTCCTCACCAACCATATCAAAGTCGCTGTGGCTTGAAACGCCACAATCTGTGTTTAACTTCCTTTATCTTCTATCAGTCTCCTGTCTGTGTGTCTCTGTGTTTAACTTCCTTTATCTTCTATCAGTCTCCTGTCTGTGTGTCTCTGTGTTTAACTTCCTTTATCTTCTATCAGTCTCCTGTCTGTGTGTCTCTGTGTGTCTCTGTGTTTAACTTCCTTCTATCAGTCTCCTGTCTCTGTGTCTCTGTGTGTCTCTGTGTTTAACTTCCTTCTATCAGTCTCCTGTCTGTGTGTCTCTGTGTGTCTCTGTGTTTAACTTCCTTCTATCAGTCTCCTGTCTGTGTGTCTCTGTGTTTAACTTCCTTCTATCAGTCTCCTGTCTGTGTGTCTCTGTGTTTAACTTCCTTCTATCAGTCTCCTGTCTGTGTGTCTCTGTGTTTAACTTCCTTCTATCAGTCTCCTGTCTGTGTGTCTCTGTGTTTAACTTCCTTTATCTTCTATCAGTCTCCTGTCTGTGTGTCTCTGTGTTTAACTTCCTTTATCTTCTATCAGTTTCCTGTCTGTGTGTCTCTGTGTGTCTCTCTGTGTCTCTGTGTTTAACTTCCTTCTATCAGTCTCCTGTCTGTGTGTCTCTGTGTTTAACTTCCTTCTATCAGTCTCCTGTCTGTGTGTCTCTGTGTGTCTCTGTGTTTAACTTCCTTCTATCAGTCTCCTGTCTGTGTGTCTCTGTGTGTCTCTGTGTTTAACTTCCTTCTATCAGTCTCCTGTCTCTGTGTCTCTGTGTTTAACGTCCTTCTATCAGTCTCCTGTCTGTGTGTCTCTGTGTGTCTCTGTGTGTCTCTGTGTGTCTCTGTGTGTCTCTGTGTGTCTCTGTGTGTCTCTGTGTCTTCTCCTGCTTTAACCTGTTTATCCTCCTGCTGGGGTTGTTCTGTCATTATCTATAATCACCACTTTCATTTAATCATCTAGAGATTCTCACAGAGGAACTGTGGCAAACATCCCTTTGATTCTCATCGCTATCACTGTGATGCGTGTTTCTACTGAATCACAAACATCCCAAAAAGCCTGAAAGTTGGCCCTCACAAAACAAACTGTATTTGATCAGCTGTGGAGACTTAGAAGTAGGAACAAGCGTAACATTAAATAGACAAGGAAGATGTGATGTCTAGCTCTGACCCATCTCCTTAATCTCGTGTCAGATGGTCTCTCTGGAACTTGTGCAACTCTTCTCTCTCTCTCTCTTCTTTCTCTCCCTCTCTCTCTCTCTCTCTCTACCTCTCTTTCCCCTCTATACCTCTCTCTCTACCTCTCTTTCCCCTCTATACCTCTCTCTCTACCTCTCTTTCCCCTCTATACCTCTCTCTACCTCTCTTTCCCCTCTATACCGCTCTCTCTACCTCTCTTTCCCCTCTATACCTCTCTCTCTACCTCTCTTTCCTCTCTATACCTCTCTCTCTACCTCTCTTTCGCCTCTATACCCCTCTCTCTACCTCTCTTTCCCTCTATACCTCTCTCTCTACCTCTCTTTCCCCTCTATACCTCTCTCTCTACCTCTCTTTGCCCTCTATACCTCTCTCTCTACCTCTCTTTCCCTCTATACCTCTCTCTCTACCTCTCTTTCCCCTCTATACCTCTCTCTCTACCTCTCTTTGCCCTCTCTACCTCTCTTTCTACTCTCTTTCCCCTCTATACCTCTCTCTCTACCTCTCTTTGCCCTCTATACCTCTCTCTCTACCTCTCTTTCCCCTCTATACCTCTCTCTCTACCTCTCTTTCCCCTCTATACCTCTCTCTCTACCTCTCTTTCCCCTCTATACCTCTCTCTCTACCTCTCTTTCCCCTCTATACCTCTCTCTCTACCTCTCTTTCCCCTCTATACCTCTCTCTCTACCTCTCTTTCCCCTCTATACCTCTCTCTCTACCTCTCTTTCCCCTCTATACCGCTCTCTCTACCTCTCTTTCCCCTCTATACCGCTCTCTCTACCTCTCTTTCCCCTCTATACCTCTCTCTCTACCTCTCTTTCCCCTCTATACCTCTCTCTCTACCTCTCTTTCCCCTCTCTACCTCTCTTTCCCCTCTATACCTCTCTCTCTACCTCTCTTTCCCCTCTATACCTCTCTCTCTACCTCTCTTTCCCCTCTATACCTCTCTCTCTACCTCTCTTTCCCCTCTATACCTCTCTCTCTACCTCTCTTTGCCCTCTATACCTATCTCTCTACCTCTCTTTCCCCTCTATACCTCTCTCTCTACCTCTCTTTCCCCTCTATACCTCTCTCTCTACCTCTTTCCCCTCTATACCTCTCTCTCTCTACCTCTCTTTCCCCTCTATACCTCTCTCTCTACCTCTCTTTCCCTCTATACCTCTCTCTACCTCTCTTTCCCCTCTATACCGCTCTCTCTACCTCTCTTTCCCCTCTATACCTCTCTCTCTACCTCTCTTTCCCCTCTATACCTCTCTCTCTACCTCTCTTTCCCCTCTATACCTCTCTCTCTACCTCTCTTTCCCCTCTATACCTCTCTCTCTACCTCTCTTTCCCCTCTATACCCTCTCTCTACCTCTCTTTCCCCTCTATACCGCTCTCTCTACCTCTCTTTCCCCTCTATACCTCTCTCTCTACCTCTCTTTCCCCTCTATACCTCTCTCTCTACCTCTCTTTCCCCTCTATACCTCTATCTCTACCTCTCTCTCTCCTCTCTCTCCCTCTTCTCTCTCTCTCTCTTCTTTCTCTCTCTACCTCTCTCTCTTCTCTTTCTCTCTCTCTTTCCCCTCTATACCTCTCTCTCTCTACCTCTCTCTTCTCTTTCTCTCTCTCTCTCTTTCCCCTCTATACATCTCTCTCTCTCTCTTTCTCTCTCTCTATACCTCTACCTCTCAATTCAAATCAAGGGGCTTTATTGGCATGGGAAACGTGTTAACATTGCCAAAGCAAGTGAGGTAGATAATATACAAAAGTGAAATAAACAATAAAAATGAACAGTAAACATTACACATACAGAAGTTTCAAAACAATAAAGACATTACAAATGTCATATTATATATATATATATATATATATATATATATATATATATATATATATATATACAGTGTTGTAACAATGTACAAATAGTTAAAGTACACAAGGGAAAATAAATAAGCATAAATATGGGTAAATAAAATGACCCCTCTCTCTGACTCTCTCTCTCTCTCTCTCTCTCTCTCTCTCTCTCTCTCTACCTCTCTCTCTCTCTCTACCTCTCTCTCTCTCTACCTCTCTCTCTCTCTCTCTCTCTCTCTCTCTCTCTCTCTCTCTACCTCTCTTTCTCTACCTCTCTTTCTCTACCTCTCTCTCTCTCTCCCTCATTCTGTCCCTCTTTTGTCTCTCTGGTGGGGCTGGTGGAGCTGGTGGATCTGGTGGGGCTGGTGCGGCTGGTGGGGCTTGTGGGGACTGGTGGGGCTGGTGGAGACTGGTGGGGCTGGTGCAGGCTGGTGGGGCTGGTGGAGACTGGTGGGGCTGGTGGAGACTGGTGGAGACTGGTGGGGCTGGTGGAGACTGGTGGGGCTGGTGGAGACTGGTGGGGCTGGTGCAGGCTGGTGGGGCTGGTGGAGACTGGTGGATCTGGTGGGGCTGGTGGAGACTGGTGGGGCTGGTAGAGACTGGTGGGGCTGGTGGAGCTGGTGGATCTGGTGGGGCTGGTGCGGCTGGTGGGGCTTGTGGGAGCTGGTGAAGACTGGTGTGGCTTGTGGAGACTGGTGGGGCTGGTGGGGTTGGTAGGGCTGGTGGAGGCAGGTGGGGCAGGTGGGGCTTGTGGGGCTGGTGGGGCTGGTGGAGACCGGTGGGGCTGATGGGGCAGGTGGGGCTGGTGCAGGCTGGTGCAGACTGGTAGGGTTGGTGGGGCTGGTGCAGGCTGGTGGGGCTTGTGCAGGCTGGAGGGGCTGTCGTGGCTGATAGGGTTGGTGCAGGCTGGTAGGGATGTTGTGCCTGGTAGGGTTGGTGGGGCTGGTGGGGCTGGTGGGGCTGGTGCAGGCTGGTGGGGCTGGTGCAGGCTGGTGGGGCTGGTGGGGCTTGTGGATCTTGTGGGGCTGGTGGAGCTGGTGGGGCTGGTGGGGCTGGTGGGGCTGGTGGAGACTGGTGGGGCTGGTGGAGACTGGTGGGGCTGGTGGAGCTGGTGGGGCTGGTGGGGCTTGTTGGGACTGGTGGGGCTGGTGGAGACTGGTGGGGCTGGTGCAGGCTGGTGGGCCTGGTGGAGACTGGTGGGGCTGGTGCAGGCTGGTGGGGCTGGTGGAGACTGGTGGGGCTGGTGGAGACTTGTGGAGACTGGTGGGGCTGGTGGAGACTGGTGGGGCTGGTGGAGACTGGTGGGGCTGGTGCAGGCTGGTGGGGCTGGTGGAGACTGGTGGATCTGGTGGGGCTGGTGGAGACTGGTGGGGCTGGTGGGTTTTGTGGATCTTGTGGGGCTGGTGGAGCTGGTGGGGCTGGTGGGCCTGGTGGGGCTGGTGGAGACAGGTGGGGCTGGTGGAGACTGGTGGGGCTGGTGGGCCTGGTGGGGCTGGTGGAGACTGGTGGGGCTGGTGGAGACTGGTGGGCTGGTGGAGCTGGTGGATCTGGTGGGGCTGGTGGGCCTGGTGGGGCTGGTGGAGACTGGTGGGGCTGGTGGAGACTGGTGGGACTGGTGGAGCTGGTGGGGCTGGTGGAGACTGGTGGGGCTGGTGGAGCTGGGGGATCTGGTGGGGCTGGTGCGGCTGGTGGGGCTTGTGGGGACTGGTGGGGCTGGTGGAGACTGGTGGGGCTGGTGCAGGCTGGTGGGGCTGGTGGAGACTGGTGGGGCTGGTGGAGACTGGTGGAGACTGGTGGGGCTGGTGGAGACTGGTGGGGCTGGTGGAGACTGGTGGGGCTTGTGCAGGCTGGTGGGGCTGGTGGAGACTGGTGGATCTGGTGGGGCTGGTGGAGACTGGTGGGGCTGGTAGAGACTGGTGGGGCTGGTGGAGCTGGTGGATCTGGTGGGGCTGGTGCGGCTGGTGGGGCTTGTGGGGACTGGTGGGGCTGGTGGAGACTGGTGGGGCTGGTGCAGGCTGGTGGGGCTGGTGGAGACTGGTGGGGCTGGTGGAGACTGGTGGAGACTGGTGTGGCTGGTGGGGCTTGTTGGGACTGGTGGGGCTGGTGGAGCTGGTGGGGCTTGTGCAAGCTGGTGGGGCTGGTGGAGACTGGTGGGGCTGGTGGGGCTTGTGGGGCTGGTGAAGACTGGTGGGGCTGGTGGGGCTGGTGGGGCTGGTGGAGACTGGTGGGGCTGGTGGAGACTGGTGGGGCTGGTGGAGCTGGTGGGGCTGGTGCGGCTGGTGGGGCTTGTTGGGACTGGTGGGGCTGGTGGAGACTGGTGGGGCTGGTGGAGTCTGGTGCAGGCTGGTGGGGCTGGTGGGGTTTGTGGATCTTGTGGGGCTGGTGGAGCTGGTGGGGCTGGTGGGCCTGGTGGGGCTGGTGGAGACTGGTGGGGCTGGTGGAGACTGGTGGGGCTGGTGGAGCTGGTGGGGCTGGTGTGGCTGGTGGGGCTTGTTGGGACTGGTGGGGCTGGTGGAGACTGGTGGGGCTGGTGGAGACTGGTGGGGCTGGTAGAGACTGGTGGGGCTGGTAGGGCTTGTGGGGCTGGTGGGGCTGGTGGAGACTGGTGGGGCGTGTAGGGCTTGTGGGGCTGGTGGAGACTGGTGGGGCTTGTGGGGCTGGTGGAGACTGGTGGGGCTGGTGGGGCTGGTAGGGCTGGTGGGGCTGATGGAGACTGGTGGGGCTGGTGGGGCTGGTGGGGCTTGTGGGGCTGGTGGAGACTGGTGGGGCTGGTGGGGCTGGTGGGGCTGGTGCAGGCTGGTAGGGCTGTTGTGCCTGGTAGGGTTGGTGGGGCTGGTGCAGGCTGGTGGGGCTGGTGCAGGATGGTGGGGCTGGTGGGGCTTGTGGATCTTGTGGGGCTGCTGGAGCTGGTGGGGCTTGTGGGGCTGGTGGGGCTGGTGGAGCTGGTGGGGCTGGTGGGGCTGGTGGAGACTGGTGGAGACTGGTGGGGCTGGTGGAAACTGGTGGCTGGTGGAGCTGGTGGGGCTGGTGTGGCTGGTGGGGCTTGTTGGGACTGGTGGGGCTGGTGGAGACTGGTGGGGCTGGTGGAGACTGGTGGGGCTGGTGGAGACTGGTGGGGCTGGTAGGGCTTGTGGGGCTGGTGGGGCTTGTGGGGCTGGTGGAGACTGGTGGGGCTGGTGGGGCTGGTGGGGCTGGTGGGGCTGGTGGGCTGGTGGGGCTTGTGGAGACTGGTGGGGCTGGTGGGGCTGGTGGGGCTGGTGCAGGCTGGTAGGGCTGTTGTGCCTGGTAGGGTTGGTGGGGCTGGTGCAGGATGGTGGGGCTGGTGGGGCTTGTGGATCTTGTGGGGCTGGTGGGGCTTGTGGGGCTGGTGGGGCTGGTGGAGCTGGTGGGGCTGGTGGGGCTGGTGGGGCTGGTGGAGACTGGTGGAGACTGGTGGGGATTGGTGGAGATTGGTGGAAACTGGTGGGGCTGGTGGGGCTTGTGGGGCTGGTGGAGAGTGGTGGGCTTGTGGGGCTGGTGGAGACTGGTGGGGCTGGTGGGGCTTGTGGGGCTGGTGGAGACTGGTGGGGCTTGTGGGGCTGGTGGAGACTTGTGGGGCTGGTGGGGCTGGTGGAGACTGGTGGGGCTTGTGGGGCTGGTGGAGACTGGTGGGGCTTGTGGGGCTGGTGGGGACTGGTGGGGGCTGGTGGGGCTTGTGGGGCTGGTGGAGACTGGTGGGGCTGTTGGAGACTGGTGGGGCTGGTGGGGCTGGTGGAGACTGGTAGGGTTGGTGGGGCTGGTGCAGGCTGGTGGGGCTTGTGCAGGCTGGAGGGGCTGTCGTGGCTGATAGGGTTGGTGCAGGCTGGTGGGGCTGGTGCAGGCTGGTAGAGCTGTTGTGACTGGTAGGGTTGGTGGGGCTGGTGAAGGCTGGTGTGGCTGGTGGGGCTGGTGGAGACTCGTGGGGCTTGTGGAGACTGGTGGAGCTGGTGGGGCTGGTGGAGACTGGTGAGGCTGGTGTAGACTGGTGGAGACTGGTGTGGCTGGTGGGGCTTGTTGGGACTGGTGGGGCTGGTGGAGCTGGTGGAGCTTGTGGAAGCGGGTGGGGCTGGTGGAGACTGGTGGGGCTGGTGGGGCTTGTGGGGTTGGTGAAGACTGGTGGAGACTGGTGGGGCTTGTGGAGACTGGTGGGGCTGGTGGGGTTGGTAGGGCTGGTGGAGGCAGGTGGGGTTGGTAGGGCTGGTGGAGGCAGGTGGGGCAGGTGGGGCTTGTGGGGCTGGTGGGGCTGGTGGAGACTGGTGGGGCTGATGGGGCAGGTGGGGCTGGTGCAGGCTGGTGCAGACTGGTAGGGTTGGTGGGGCTGGTGCAGGCTGGTGGGGCTTGTGAAGGCTGGAGGGGCTGTCGTGGCTGATAGGGTTGGTGCAGGCTGGTGGGGCTGGTGCAGGCTGGTGGGGCTGGTGGGGCTTGTGGATCTTGTGGGGCTGGTGGAACTGGTGGGGCTGGTGGGCCTGGTGGGGCTGGTGGAGACTGGTGGGGCTGGTGGAGACTGGTGGGGCTGGTGGAGCTGGTGGGGCTGGTGCGGCTGGTGGGGCTTGTTGGGACTGGTGGGGCTGGTGGAGACTGGTGGGGCTGGTGGAGACTGGTGCAGGCTGGTGGGGCTGGTGGGGCTTGTGGATCTTGTGGGGCTGGTGGAGCTGGTGGGCCTGGTGGGGCAGGTGGAGACTGGTGGGCTGGTGGAGACTGGTGGGGCTGGTGGAGCTGGTGGGGCTGGTGTGGCTGGTGGGGCTTGTTGGGACTGGTGGGGCTGGTGGCGACTGGTGGGGCTGGTGGAGACTGGTGGGGCTGGTAGGGCTTGTGGGGCTGGTGGGCCTGGTGGGGCTGGTGGAGACTGGTGGGGCTGGTGGAGACTGGTGGGGCTGGTAGGGCTTGTGGAGACTGGTGGGCTTGTGGGGCTGGTGGAGACTGGTGGGGCTGGTGGGGCTGGTAGGGCTGGTGGGGCTGGTGGAGACTGGTGGGGCTGGTGGGGCTGGTGGAGCTGGTGGGGATTGTGGGGCTGGTAGAGACTGGTGGGGCTGGTGGGGCTGGTGGGGCTGGTGCAGGCTGGTAGGGCTGTTGTGCCTGGTAGGGTTGGTGGGGCTGGTGCAGGCTGGTGGGGCTGGTGCAGGATGGTGGGGCTGGTGGGGCTTGTGGATCTTGTGGGGCTGGTGGAGCTGGTGGGGCTGGTGGGGCTGGTGGGGCTGGTGGAGCTGGTGGGGCTGGTGGAGACTGGTGGGGCTGGTGGAGACTGGTGGAGACTGGTGGGGCTGGTGGAGATTGGTGGAAACTGATGGGGCTTGTGGGGCTTGTGGGGCTGGTGGAGAGTGGTGGGCTCTTGGGGCTGGTGGAGACTGGTGGGGCTTGTGGGGCTTGTGGGGCTGGTGGAGACTGGTGGGGCTTGTGGGGCTTGTGGGGCTGGTGGAGACTGGTGGGGCTGGTGGAGACTGGTGGGGCTGGTAGAGACTGGTGGGGCTGGTGGGGCTGGTGGGGCTGGTGCAGGCTGGTAGGGCTGTTGTGCCTGGTAGGGTTGGTGGGGCTGGTGCAGGCTGGTGGGGCTGGTGCAGGATGGTGGGGCTGGTGGGGCTTGTGGATCTTGTGGGGCTGGTGGAGCTGGTGGGGCTGGTGGGGCTGGTGGGGCTGGTGGGGCTGGTGGGGCTGGTGGAGACTGGTGGGGCTGGTGGAGACTGGTGGAGACTGGTGGGGCTGGTGGAGATTGGTGGAAACTGATGGGGCTTGTGGGGCTTGTGGGGCTGGTGGAGAGTGGTGGGCTTGTGGGGCTGGTGGAGACTGGTGGGGCTTGTGGGGCTTGTGGGGCTGGTGGAGACTGGTGGGGCTTGTGGGGCTTGTGGGGCTGGTGGAGACTGGTGGGGCTGGTGGAGACTGGTGGGGCTGGTGGGGCTGGTAGGGCTCGTGGGGCTGGGGGGGCTTGTGGGGCTGGTGGAGACTGGTGGGGCTTGTGGGGCTGGTGGAGACTGGTGGGGCTTGTGGGGCTTGTGGGGCTGGTGGAGACTGGTAGGGCTGGTGGGGCTTGTGGAGACTGGTGGGGCTGGTGGAGACTGGTGGGGCTGGTGGAGACTGGTGGGGCTGGTGGGGCTGGTAGGGCTGGTGGGGCTGTTGGAGACTGGTGGGGCTGGTGGGGCTGGTGGGGCTGGTGGAGACTGGTAGGGTTGGAGGGGCTGGTGCAGGCTGGTGGGGCTTGTGCAGGCTGGAGGGGCTGTCGTGGCTGATAGGGTTGGTGCAGGCTGGTGGGGCTGGTGCGGGCTGGTAGGGCTGTTGTGACTGGTAGGGTTGGTGGGGCTGGTGAAGGCTGGTGTGGCTGGTGGGGCTGGTGGAGACTGGTGGGGCTTGTGGGGCTGGTGGAGCTGGTGGGGCTGGTGGGCCTGGTGGGGCTGGTGGAGACTGGTGGGGCTGGTGGAGACTGGTGGGGTTGGTGGGGCTGGTGGGGCTGGTGTGGCTGGTGGGGCTTGTTGGGACTGGTGGGGCTGGTGGAGACTGGTGGGGCTTGTGGGGCTGGTGGGGCTGGTGGGCCTGGTGGAGACTGGTGGGGCTTGTGGGGCTGGTGGAGACTGGTGGGGCTTGTGGGGCTTGTGGGGCTGGTGGAGACTGGTGGGGCTTGTGGGGCTTGTGGGGCTGGTGGAGACTGGTGGGGCTGGTGGGGCTTGTGGGGCTGGTGGAGACTGGTGGGGCTGGTGGAGACTGGTGGGGCTGGTAGGGCTGGTGGGGCTGGTGGGGACTGGTGGGCTTGTGGGGCTGGATGGGATGTCGAGGCTGATAGGGTTGGTGCAGGCTGGTGGTGTTGGTGCAGGCTGGTAGGGCTGTTGTGACTGGTAGGGTTGGTGGGGCTGGTGAAGGCTGGTGGGGCTGGTGGAGACTGGTGGGGCTGGTGGGGCTGGTGGAGACTGGTGGGGCTTGTGGGGCTGGTGGAGACTGGTGTGGCTTGTGGGGCTTGTGGGGCTGGTGGAGACTGGTGGGGCTGGTGGGCTGGTAGGGACTGGTGGGGCTGGTAGAGACTGGTGGGGCTGGTGGGGTTGGTGGAGACTGGTGGGGCTGGTGGGGCTGGTGGAGACTGGTGGAGCTGGTGGGGCTGGTGGGGCTGGTGGAGACTGGTGGAGATTGGTGGGGCTGGTGGAGCTGGTGGGGCTTGTGGGGCTGGTGGAGAGTGGTGGGCTTGTGGGGCTGGTGGAGACTGGTGGGGCTTGTGGGGCTTGTGGGGCTGGTGGAGACTGGTGGGGCTTGTGGGGCTGGTGGAGACTGGTGGGGCTGGTGGAGACTGGTGGGGCTGGTGGGGCTGGTAGGGCTCGTGGGGCTGGGAGGGCTTGTGGGGCTGGTGGAGCCTGGTGGGGCTTGTGGGGCTGGTGGGGACTGGTGGGGCTTGTGGGGCTTGTGGGGCTGGTGGAGACTGGTAGGGCTGGTGGGGCTTGTGGAGACTGGTGGGGCTGGTGGAGATTGGTGGGGCTGGTGGGGCTGGTAGGGCTGGTGGGGCTGTTGGAGACTGGTGGAGCTGGTGGGGCTGGTGGGGCTGGTGGAGACTGGTAGGGTTGGAGGGGCTGGTGCAGGCTGGTGGGGCTTGTGCAGGCTGGAGGGGCTGTCGTGGCTGATAGGGTTGGTGCAGGCTGGTGGGGCTGGTGCGGGCTGGTAGGGCTGTTGTGACTGGTAGGGTTGGTGGGGCTGGTGAAGGCTGGTGTGGCTGGTGGGGCTGGTGGAGACTGGTGGGGCTTGTGGGGCTGGTGGAGCTGGTGGGGCTGGTGGGCCTGGTGGGGCTGGTGGAGACTGGTGGGGCTGGTGGAGACTGGTGGGGTTGGTGGAGCTGGTGGGGCTGGTGTGGCTGGTGGGGCTTGTTGGGACTGGTGGGGCTGGTGGAGACTGGTGGGGCTGGTAGGGCTTGTGGGGCTGGTGGGGCTGGTGGGCCTGGTGGAGACTGGTGGGGCTTGTGGGGCTGGTGGAGACTGGTGGGGCTTGTGGGGCTTGTGGGGCTGGTGGAGACTGGTGGGGCTTGTGGGGCTTGTGGGGCTGGTGGAGACTGGTGGGGCTGGTGGGGCTTGTGGGGCTGGTGGAGACTGGTGGGGCTGGTGGAGACTGGTGGGGCTGGTGGAGACTGGTGGGGCTGGTAGGGCTGGTGGGGCTGGTGGGGACTGGTGGGCTTGTGGGGCTGGAGGGGATGTCGAGGCTGATAGGGTTGGTGCAGGCTGGTGGTGTTGGTGCAGGCTGGTAGGGCTGTTGTGACTGGTAGGGTTGGTGGGGCTGGTGAAGGCTGGTGGGGCTGGTGGAGACTGGTGGGGCTGGTGGGGCTGGTGGAGACTGGTGGGGCTTGTGGGGCTGGTGGAGACTGGTGTGGCTTGTGGGGCTTGTGGGGCTGGTGGAGACTGGTGGGGCTGGTGGGCTGGTAGGGACTGGTGGGGCTGGTGGGGTTGGTGGGGACTGGTGGGGCTGGTGGGGCTGGTGGAGACTGGTGGAGCTGGTGGGGCTGGTGGGGCTGGTGGAGACTGGTGGAGATTGGTGGGGCTGGTGGAGATTGGTGGAAACTGGTGGGGCTGGTGGGGCTTGTGGGGCTGGTGGAGACTGGTGTGCTTGTGGGGCTGGTTGAGACTGGTGGGGCTTGTGGGGCTGGTAGGGCTGGTGGGGCTGGTGGAGACTGGTGGGCTGGTGGGGCTGGTGGAGCTGGTGGGGCTTGTGGGGCTGGTGGAGACTGGTGGGGCTGGTGGGGCTGGTGCAGGCTGGTAGGGCTGTTGTGCCTGGTAGGGTTGGTGGGGCTGGTGCAGGCTGGTGGGGCTGGTGCAGGATGGTGGGGCTGGTGGGGCTTGTGGATCTTGTGGGGCTGGTGGGGCTGGTGGGGCTTGTGGGGCTGGTGGAGAGTGGTGGGCTTGTGGGGCTGGTGGAGACTGGTGGGGCTGGTGGGGCTTGTGGGGCTGGTGGAGAGTGGTGGGCTTGTGGGGCTGTTGGAGACTGGTGGGGCTGGTGGGGCTTGTGGGGCTGGTGGAGACTGGTGGGGCTTGTGGGGCTGGTGGAGACTGGTGGGGCTGGTGGGGCTGGTGGAGACTGGTGGGGCTTGTGGGGCTGGTGGAGACTGGTGGGGCTTGTGGGGCTTGTGGTGCTTGTGGGGCTGGTGGAGACTGGTGGGGCTTGTGGGGCTTGTGGGGCTGGTGGAGACTGGTGGGGCTGGTGGGGCTTGTGGGGCTGATGGAGACTGGTGGGGCTGGTGGAGGCTGGTGGGGCTGGTGGGGCTGGTGGAGACTGGTAGGGTTGGTGGGGCTGGTGCAGGCTGGTGGGGCTTGTGCAGGCTGGAGGGGCTGTCGAGGCTGATAGGGTTGGTGCAGGCTGGTGGGGCTTGTGCAGGCTGGAGGGGCTGTCGAGGCTGATAGGGTTGGTGGGGCTGGTGAAGGCTGGTGGGGCTGGTGGGGCTGGTGGAGACTGGTGGGGCTTGTGGGGCTGGTGGGGCTGGTGGAGACTGGTGGGGCTTGTGGGGCTGGTGGAGAGTGGTGGGGCTTGTGGAGACTGGTGGGGCTGGTGGGGTTGGTGGAGACTGGTGGGGCTGGTGGGGCTGGTGGAGACTGGTGGAGCTGGTGGGGCTGGTGGAGACTGGTGGGCTTGTGGGGCTGGTGGAGATGGGTGGGGCTGGTGGGCTGGTAGGGACTGGTGGGGCTGGTGGAGACTGGTGGGGCTGGTGGGGTTGGTGGAGACTGGTGGGGCTGGTGGGGCTGGTGGAGACTGGTGGAGCTGGTGGGGCTGGTGGAGACTGGTGGGCTTGTGGGGCTGGTGGAGATGGGTGGGGCTTGTGGGGCTGGTGGGGCTGGTGGGGCTGGTGGAGACTGGTGGAGCTGGTGGGGCTGGTGGGGCTGGTGGGCTGGTGGGGCTGGTGGGGGCTGGTGGGGCTGGTGGAGACTGGTGGAGCTGGTGGGGCTGGTGGGGCTGGTGCAGGATGGTGGGGCTTGTGGGGCTTGTGGGGCTGGTGGGCGTGGTGGGGCTTGTGGGGCTTGTGGGGCTGGTGGAGACTGGTGGGGCTGGTGGGGCTTGTGGGGCTGATGGAGACTGGTGGGGCTGGTGGAGACTGGTGGGGCTTGTGGGGCTTGTGGGGCTGGTGGAGACTGGTGGGGCTGGTGGGGCTGGTGGAGACTGGTAGGGTTGGTGGGGCTGGTGCAGGATGGTGGGGCTTGTGGTGCTTGTGGGGCTGGTGGAGCGTGGTGGTTGCTTGTGGGGCTTGTGGGGCTGGTGGAGACTGGTGGGGCTGGTGGGGCTTGTGGGGCTGATGGAGACTGGTGGGGCTGGTGGAGACTGGTGGGGCTTGTGGGGCTTGTGGGGCTGGTGGAGACTGGTGGGGCTGGTGGGGCTGGTGGAGACTGGTAGGGTTGGTGGGGCTGGTGCAGGCTGGTGGGGCTTGTGCAGGCTGGAGGGCTGTCGAGGCTGATAGGGTTGGTGCAGGCTGGTGGGGCTTGTGCAGGCTGGAGGGGCTGTCGAGGCTGATAGGGTTGGTGGGGCTGGTGAAGGCTGGTGGGGCTGGTGGGGCTGGTGGAGACTGGTGGGGCTTGTGGGGCTGGTGGAGACTGGTGGGGCTGGTGGGGCTGGTGGAGACTGGTGGGGCTTGTGGGGCTGGTGGAGAGTGGGGGGGCTTGTGGAGACTGGTGGGGCTGGTGGGGTTGGTGGAGACTGGTGGGGCTGGTGGGGCTGGTGGAGACTGGTGGAGCTGGTGGGGCTGGTGGAGACTGGTGGGCTTGTGGGGCTGGTGGAGATGGGTGGGGCTGGTGGGCTGTTAGGGACTGGTGGGGCTGGTGGAGACTGGTGGGGCTGGTGGGGTTGGTGGAGACTGGTGGGGCTGGTGGGGCTGGTGGAGACTGGTGGAGCTGGTGGGGCTGGTGGAGACTGGTGGGCTTGTGGGGCTGGTGGAGATGGGTGGGGCTTGTGGGGCTGGTGGGGCTGGTGGGGCTGGTGGAGACTGGTGGAGCTGGTGGGGCTGGTGGGGCTGGTGGAGCTGGTGGGGCTGGTGGGGCTGGTGGGGCTGGTGGAGACTGGTGGAGCTGGTGGGGCTGGTGGGGCTGGTGGAGACTGGTGGAGACTGGTGGAGACTGGTGGGGCTGGTGGGGCTTGTGGGGCTGGTGGAGACTGGTGGGGCTTGTGGGGCTGGTGGAGACTGGTGGGGCTTGTGGAGACTGGTGGGGCTGGTGGGCTGGTAGGCACTGGTGGGGCTGGTGGGGTTGGTGGAGACTGGTGGGGCTGGAGGAGACTGGTGGAGCTGGTGGGGCTTGTGGGGCTTGTGGGGCTGGTAGAGACTGGTGGGGCTTGTGGGGCTTGTGGGGCTGGTGGAGACTGGTGGGGCTGGTGGGGCTTGTGGGGCTGATGGAGACTGGTGGGGCTGGTGGAGACTGGTGGGGCTGGTGGGGCTGGTGGAGACTGGTAGGGTTGGTGGGGCTGGTGCAGGCTGGTGGGGCTTGTGCAGGCTGGAGGGGCTGTCGAGGCTGATAGGGTTGGTGCAGGCTGGTGGGGCTTGTGCAGGCTGGAGGGGCTGTCGAGGCTGATAGGGTTGGTGGGGCTGGTGAAGGCTGGTGGGGCTGGTGGGGCTGGTGGAGACTGGTGGGGCTTGTGGGGCTGGTGGAGACTGGTGGGCTTGTGGGGCTGGTGGAGATGGGTGGGGCTTGTGGGGCTGGTGGGGCTGGTGGGGCTGGTGGAGACTGGTGGAGCTGGTGGGGCTGGTGGGGCTGGTGGAGCTGGTGGGGCTGGTGGGGCTGGTGGGGCTGGTGGAGACTGGTGGAGCTGGTGGGGCTGGTGGGGCTGGTGCAGGATGGTGGGGCTTGTGGGGCTTGTGGGGCTGGTGGAGCGTGGTGGGGCTTGTGGGGCTTGTGGGGCTGGTGGAGACTGGTGGGGCTGGTGGGGCTTGTGGGGCTGATGGAGACTGGTGGGGCTGGTGGAGACTGGTGGGGCTTGTGGGGCTTGTGGGGCTGGTGGAGACTGGTGGGGCTGGTGGGGCTGGTGGAGACTGGTAGGGTTGGTGGGGCTGGTGCAGGATGGTGGGGCTTGTGGTGCTTGTGGGGCTGGTGGAGCGTGGTGGTTGCTTGTGGGGCTTGTGGGGCTGGTGGAGACTGGTGGGGCTGGTGGGGCTTGTGGGGCTGATGGAGACTGGTGGGGCTGGTGGAGACTGGTGGGGCTTGTGGGGCTTGTGGGGCTGGTGGAGACTGGTGGGGCTGGTGGGGCTGGTGGAGACTGGTAGGGTTGGTGGGGCTGGTGCAGGCTGGTGGGGCTTGTGCAGGCTGGAGGGGCTGTCGAGGCTGATAGGGTTGGTGCAGGCTGGTGGGGCTTGTGCAGGCTGGAGGGGCTGTCGAGGCTGATAGGGTTGGTGGGGCTGGTGAAGGCTGGTGGGGCTGGTGGGGCTGGTGGAGACTGGTGGGGCTTGTGGGGCTGGTGGAGACTGGTGGGGCTGGTGGGGCTGGTGGGGGCTGGTGGGGCTTGTGGGGCTGGTGGAGGGTGGTGGGGCTTGTGGAGACTGGTGGGGCTGGTGGGGTTGGTGGAGACTGGTGGGGCTGGTGGGGCTGGTGGAGACTGGTGGAGCTGGTGGGGCTGGTGGAGACTGGTGGGCTTGTGGGGCTGGTGGAGATGGGTGGGGCTGGTGGGCTGTTAGGGACTGGTGGGGCTGGTGGAGACTGGTGGGGCTGGTGGGGTTGGTGGAGACTGGTGGGGCTGGTGGGGCTGGTGGAGACTGGTGGAGCTGGTGGGGCTGGTGGAGACTGGTGGGCTTGTGGGGCTGGTGGAGATGGGTGGGGCTTGTGGGGCTGGTGGGGCTGGTGGGGCTGGTGGAGACTGGTGGAGCTGGTGGGGCTGGTGGGGCTGGTGGAGCTGGTGGGGCTGGTGGGGCTGGTGGGGCTGGTGGAGACTGGTGGAGCTGGTGGGGCTGGTGGGGCTGGTGGAGACTGGTGGAGACTGGTGGAGACTGGTGGGGCTGGTGGGGCTTGTGGGGCTGGTGGAGACTGGTGGGGCTTGTGGGGCTGGTGGAGACTGGTGGGGCTTGTGGAGACTGGTGGGGCTGGTGGGCTGGTAGGCACTGGTGGGGCTGGTGGGGTTGGTGGAGACTGGTGGGGCTGGAGGAGACTGGTGGAGCTGGTGGGGCTTGTGGGGCTTGTGGGGCTGGTAGAGACTGGTGGGGCTTGTGGGGCTTGTGGGGCTGGTGGAGACTGGTGGGGCTGGTGGGGCTTGTGGGGCTGATGGAGACTGGTGGGGCTGGTGGAGACTGGTGGGGCTGGTGGGGCTGGTGGAGACTGGTAGGGTTGGTGGGGCTGGTGCAGGCTGGTGGGGCTTGTGCAGGCTGGAGGGGCTGTCGAGGCTGATAGGGTTGGTGCAGGCTGGTGGGGCTTGTGCAGGCTGGAGGGGCTGTCGAGGCTGATAGGGTTGGTGGGGCTGGTGAAGGCTGGTGGGGCTGGTGGGGCTGGTGGAGACTGGTGGGGCTTGTGGGGCTGGTGGAGACTGGTGGGGCTGGTGGGGCTGGTGGAGACTGGTGGGGCTTGTGGGGCTGGTGGAGAGTGGTGGGGCTGGTGGGGCTGTGGGAGACTGGTGGAGCTGGTGGGGCTGGTGGAGACTGGTGGGGCTGGTGGGGCTGTGGGAGACTGGTGGAGCTGGTGGGGCTGGTGGAGACTGGTGGGCTTGTGGGGCTGGTGGAGATGGGTGGGGCTGGTGGGCTGGTAGGGACTGGTGGGGCTGGTCGAGACTGGTGGGGCTGGTGGGGTTGGTGGAGACTGGTGGGGCTGGTGGGGCTGGTGGAGACTGGTGGAGCTGGTGGGGCTGGTGGAGACTGGTGGGCTTGTGGGGCTGGTGGAGATGGGTGGGGCTTGTGGGGCTGGTGGGGCTGGTGGAGACTGGTGGAGCTGGTGGGGCTGGTGGGGCTGGTGGAGCTGGTGGGGCTGGTGGGGCTGGTGGGGCTGGTGGAGACTGGTGGAGCTGGTGGGGCTGGTGGGGCTGGTGGAGACTGGTGGAGACTGGTGGAGACTGGTGGGGCTGGTGGGGCTTGTGGGGCTGGTGGAGACTGGTGGGGCTTGTGGGGCTGGTGGAGACTGGTGGGGCTTGTGGAGACTGGTGGGGCTGGTGGGCTGGTAGGGACTGGTGGGGTTGGTGGAGACTGGTGGGGCTGGTGGGGCTGGAGGAGACTGGTGGAGCTGGTGGGGCTGGTGGGGCTGGTGGAGACTGGTGGAGACTGGTGGGGCTGGTGGAGATTGGTGGAAACTGGTGGGGCTGGTGGGGCTTGTGGGGCTGGTGGAGACTGGTGGGGTTGTGGGGCTGGTGGAGACTGGTGGGGCTTGTGGGGCTGGTGGGGCTGGTGGAGACTGGTTGGGCTTGTGGGGCTGGTGGAGACTGGTGGGGCTGTTGGAGACTGGTGGGGCTTGTGGGGCTGGTGGAGACTGGTGGGGCTTGTGGGGCTGGTGGGGCTGGTGGAGCTGGTGGGGCTGGTGGGGCTGGTGGGGCTGGTGCAGGATGGTGGGGCTGGTGGGGCTTGTGGATCTTGTGGGGCTGGTGGAGCTGGTGGGGCTGGTGGGGAAGGTGGGGCTGGTGGAGCTGGTGGGGCTGGTGGGG
>NW_026279541.1:27500-38323 GCF_023373465.1 Oncorhynchus keta
CACACACACACACACACACACACACACACACACACACACTCCTCACCGGGTGTGTTTTATGTGTGTGTGAGGCAGCGACAGTAAAGACGTCAGTAATCTATCTTTACCTCTAGACTAATAAATACTAAATACTACTAAATACTAAATACTACTAAATACGAAATACTACTAAATACTAACAAATACTAAATACTACTAAATACTAAATACTAATAAATACTAATAAATACTAAATACTACTAAATCCTAAATACTACTAAATACTAAATACTAATAAATACTAAATACTAATAAATACTAAATACTACTGAATATTAAATACTAATAAATACTAAATACTAATAAATACTAAATACTAATGAATACTAATTGCTAATAAATACTAAATACTAAGAAGTACTGACCACTAAGAAATACTAAACACTAAGAAATACTAAATACTAATACATACTAAAAACGAATAAATACTAAATACGAATACATACTAAATACTACTAAATTCTAAACACTAAGAAATACTAAACACAAATAAATACTACTAAATACTAAACACATAAATACTATTTCTACAATGACTTTCATAAAGTTTTACCTCTGGAATAATAAATACTAAATACTAAGAAATAATACATACTAATACATACTAAATACTAAGAAATAATACTTACTAATACATACTAAACACTAATACATACTAAACACTAATAAATACTAAATACTAATACATACTAAATACTAATACATACTAAATACTAATACATACTAAATACTAATAAATACTAAATACTAATAAATACTAAATACTAATACATACTAAATACTAATACATACTAAATACTAATACATACTAAATACTAATACATACTAAATACTAATACATACTAAATACAAAGCAATACTAAATACTAATACATACTAAATACTAATAAATACTAAACACTAATAAATACTATTCCTACAATGACTTTCATAAAGTTTTACCTCTAGACTAATAAATACTAAGAAATACTAAATACTAATAGATACTCAACACTAATACATACTAAACACTAATAAATACTTTTTCTACAATGACTTTCATAAAGTTTTACCTCTAGACTAATAAATACTAAATACTAAGAAATAATACATACTAATACATACTAAATACTAAGAAATACTAAACACTAAGAAATACTAAATACTAAGAAATACTAAATACTAATAAATACTAAATACTAATACATACTAAATACTAAGAAATACTAAATACTAATACATACTAAATACTAATAAATACTAAACACTAATAAATACCTTTTCTACAATGACTTTCATAAAGTTTTACCTCTAGACTAATAAATACTAAATACTAAGAAATAATACATACTAAATACTAAGAAATACTAAACACTAAGAAATACTAAATACTAAGAAATACTAAATACTAATAAATACTAAATACTAATACATACTAAACTCTAAGAAATACCAAATACTAATACATACTAAATACTAAGAAATACTCAATACTAATACATACTAAAAACAAATAAATACTAGTACATACTAAACACTAATAATACTAAACACTAATAAATACTACTGCTACGACTTTCATAAAGTTTATAAAGCCCCTTTTACATCAGCAGATGTCACAAAGTGCTGTACAGAAACCCAGCCTAAAACCCCAAACAGCAAGCAATGCAGATGTAGAAGCACTGTGGCTAGTTAAAACTCCCTAGAAAGGCTGGAACCAAGGAAGAAACCCAGAGAGGAACCAGGCTCTGAGGGGTGGCCAGTCCTCTTCTGGCTATACCGGGTAGAGAGGAACCAGGCTCTGAGGGGTGGCCAATCCTCTTCTGGCTGTACCGGGTAGAGAGGAACCAGGCTCTGAAGTGTGGCCAGTCCTCTTCTGGCTGTACCGGGTATAGAGGAACCAGGCACTGAGGGTGGCCAATCATCTTCTGGCTGTACCGGGTAGAGAGGAACCAGGCTCTGAGGTGTGGCCAATCCTCTTCTGGCTGTACTGGGTAGAGAGGAACCAGGCTCTGAGGGGTGGCCAGTCCTCTTCTGGCTGTGCTGGGGAGAGGAACCAGGCTCTGAGGTGTGGCCAGTCCTCTTCTGGCTGTGCTGGGGAGAGGAACCAGGCTCTGAGGGTGGCCAGTCCTCTTCTGGCTGTGCTGGGGGAGAGGAACCAGGCTCAGAGGTGTGGCCAGTCCTCTTCTGGCTGTGTTGGGTAGAGAGGAACCAGGCTCTGAGGGAGGCCAGTCCTCTACTGGCTGTACCGGGTAGAGAGGAACCAGGCTCTGAGGGTGGCCAGTCCTCTTCTGGCTGTGCTGGGGGAGAGGAACCAGGCTCTGAGGGTGGCCAGTCCTCTTCTGGCTGTGCTGGGTATAGAGGAACCAGGCTCTGAGGGTGGCCAGTCCTCTTCTGGCTGTACCGGGTAGAGAGGAACCAGGCTCTGAGGTGTGGCCAATCCTCTTCTGGCTGTACCGGGTAGAGAGGAACCAGGCTCTGAGGTGTGGCCAGTCCTCTTCTGGCTGTGCTGGGGGAGAGGAACCAGGCTCTGAGGGTGGCCAG
The DNA here is from genome assembly GCF_023373465.1 of Oncorhynchus keta. Lineage (NCBI taxonomy): Eukaryota > Metazoa > Chordata > Actinopteri > Salmoniformes > Salmonidae > Oncorhynchus > Oncorhynchus keta. The sequence continues at coordinate 30,063 of NW_026279541.1, forward strand.
TCCTCTTCTGGCTGTGCTGGGGAGAGGAACCAGGCTCAGAGGTGTGGCCAGTCCTCTTCTGGCTGTACTGGGGGAGAGGAACCAGGCTCTGAGGTGTGGCCAGTCCTCTTCTGGCTGTACCGGGTAGAGAGGAACCAGGCTCTGAGGTGTGGCCAGTCCTCTTCTGGCTGTGCTGGGGGAGAGGAACCAGGCTCTGAGGTGTGGCCAGTCCTCTTCTGGCTGTGCTGGGGGAGAGGAACCAGGCTCTGAGGGGTGGCCAGTCCTCTTCTGGCTGTGTTGGGGGAGAGGAACCAGGCTCTGAGGTGTGGCCAGTCCTCTTTTGGCTGTGCTGGGGGGAGAGGAACCAGGCTCTGAGGGGTGGCCAGTCCTCTTCTGGCTGTGCTGGGGGAGAGGAACCAGGCTCTGAGGGGTGGCCAGTCCTCTACTGGCTGTACCGGGTAGAGAGGAACCAGGCTCTGAGGTGTGGCCAGTCCTCTTCTGGCTGTACCGGGTAGAGAGGAACCAGGCTCTGAGGTGTGGCCAGTCATCTTCTGGCTGTACCGGGTAGAGAGGAACCAGGCTCTGAGGTGTGGCCAGTCCTCTTCTGGCTGTACCGGGTAGAGAGGAACCAGGCTCTGAGGGGTGGCCAGTCCTCTTCTGGCTGTACCGGGTAGAGAGGAACCAGGCTCTGAGGGGTGGCCAGTCCTCTTCTGGCTGTACTGGGTAGAAAGGAACCAGGCTCTGAGGTGTGGCCAGCCCTCTTCTGGCTGTACCGGGTAGAGAGGAACCAGGCTCTGAGGTGTGGCCAGTCCTCTTCTGGCTGTACCGGGTAGAGAGGAACCAGGCTCTGAGGTGTGGCCAGTCCTCTTCTGGCTGTGCTGGGGGAGAGGAACCAGGCTCTGAGGTGTGGCCAGTCCTCTTCTGGCTGTGCTGGGGGAGAGGAACCAGGCTCTGAGGGGTGGCCAGTCCTCTTCTGGCTGTGTTGGGGGAGAGGAACCAGGCTCTGAGGTGTGGCCAGTCCTCTTTTGGCTGTGCTGGGGGGAGAGGAACCAGGCTCTGAGGTGTGGCCAGTCATCTACTGGCTGTACTGGGGAGAGGAACCAGGCTCTGAGGGGTGGCCAGTCCTCTACTGGCTGTACCGGGTAGAGAGGAACCAGGCTCTGAGGGGTGGCCAGTCCTCTTCTGGCTGTACCGGGTAGAGAGGAAGCAGGCTCTGAGGTGTGGCCAGTCATCTTCTGGCTGTACCGGGTAGAGAGGAACCAGGCTCTGAGGTGTGGCCAGTCCTCTTCTGGCTGTACCGGGTAGAGAGGAACCAGGCTCTGAGGGGTGGCCAGTCCTCTTCTGGCTGTACCGGGTAGAGAGGAACCAGGCTCTGAGGGGTGGCCAGTCCTCTTCTGGCTGTACCGGGTAGAGAGGAACCAGGCTCTGAGGTGTGGCCAGCCCTCTTCTGGCTGTACCGGGTAGAGAGGAACCAGGCTCTGAGGTGTGGCCAGTCCTCTTCTGGCTGTACCGGGTAGAGAGGAACCAGGCTCTGAGGTGTGGCCAGTCCTCTTCTGGCTGTACCGGGTAGAGAGGAACCAGGCTCTGAGGGGTGGCCAGTCCTCTTCTGGCTGTGCTGGGGGAGAGGAACCAGGCTCTGAGGGGTGGCCAGTCCTCTTCTGGCTGTGCTGGGGGAGAGGAACCAGGCTCTGAGGTGTGGCCAGTCCTCTTCTGGCTGTGCCGGGTAGAGAGGAACCAGGCTCTGAGGGGTGGCCAGTCCTCTTCTGGCTGTGCCGGGTAGAGAGGAACCAGGCTCTGAGGGGTGGCCAGTCCTCTTCTGGCTGTGCTGGGGGAGAGGAACCAGGCTCTGAGGTGTGGCCAGTCCTCTTCTGGCTGTACCGGGTAGAGAGGAACCAGGCTCTGAGGTGTGGCCAGTCCTCTTCTGGCTGTACCGTGTAGAGAGGAACCTGGCTCTGAGGTGTGGCCAGTCCTCTTCTGGCTGTACTGGGGGAGAGGAACCAGGCTCTGAGGGGTGGCCAGTCCTCTTCTGGCTGTGCTGGGGGAGAGGAACCAGGCTCTGAGGGGTGGCCAGTCCTCTTCTGGCTGTGCTGGGGGAGAGGAACCAGGCTCTGAGGGGTGGCCAGTCCTCTTCTGGCTGTGCTGGGGAGAGGAACCAGGCTCTGAGGGGTGGCCAGTCCTCTTCTGGCTGTGCTGGGGAGAGGAACCAGGCTCTGAGGGGTGGCCAGTCCTCTTCTGGCTGTACCGGGTAGAGAGGAACCAGGCTCTGAGGTGTGGCCAATCCTCTTCTGGCTGTACCGGGTAGAGAGGAACCAGGCTCTGAGGGGTGGCCAGTCCTCTTCTGGCTGTACCGGGTAGAGAGGAACCAGGCTCTGAGGGGTGGCCAGTCCTCTTCTGGCTGTACCGGGTAGAGAGGAACCAGGCTCTGAGGGGTGGCCAGTCCTCTTCTGGATGTGCTGGAGGAGAGGAACCAGGCTCTGAGGGGTGACCAGTCCTCTTCTGGCTGTACTGGGTAGAGAGGAACCAGGCTCTGAGGGGTGGCCAGTCCTCTACTGGCTGTACTGGGTAGAGAGGAACCAGGCTCTGAGGGGTGGCCAGTCCTCTTCTGGCTGTGCTGGGGGAGAGGAACCAGGCTCTGAGGGGTGGCCAGTCCTCTTCTGGCTGTGCTGGGGAGAGGAATCAGGCTCTGAGGGGTGGCCAGTCCTCTTCTGGCTGTGCTGGGGGAGAGGACCAAGGCTCTGAGGGGTGGCCAGTCCTCTTCTGGCTGTACCGGGTAGAGAGGAACCAGGCTCTGAGGGGTGGCCAGTCCTCTTCTGGCTGTGTTGGGTAGAGAGGAACCAGGCTCTGAGGGGAGGCCAGTCCTCTACTGGCTGTACCGGGTAGAGAGGAACCAGGCTCTGAGGTGTGGCCAGTCCTCTTCTGGCTGTGCTGGGGGAGAGGAACCAGGCTCTGAGGGGTGGCCAGTCCTCTTCTGGCTGTGCTGGGTATAGAGGAACCAGGCTCTGAGGGGTGGCCAGTCCTCTTCTGGCTGTGCTGGGTATAGAGGAACCAGGCTCTGAGGGGAGGCCAGTCCTCTTCTGGCTGTGCTGGGGGAGAGGAACCAGGCTCTGAGGGGTGGCCAGTCCTCTTCTGGCTGTGCTGGGGGGAGAGGAACCAGGCTCTGAGGGGTGGCCAGTCCTCTTCTGGCTGTACTGGGGAGAGGAACCAGGCTCTGAGGGGTGGCCAGTCCTCTTCTGGCTGTGCTGGGTAGAGAGGAACCAGGCTCTGTGGGGTGGCCAGTCCTCTTCTGGCTGTGCCGGGTAGAGAGGAACCAGGCTCTGAGGGGTGGCCAGTCCTCTTCTGGCTGTGCCGGGTATAGAGGAACCAGGCTCTGAGGGGTGGCCAGTCCTCTTCTGGCTGTACCGGGTAGAGAGGAACCAGGCTCTGAGGTGTGGCCAGTCCTCTTCTGGCTGTACCGGGTAGAGAGGAACCAGGCTCTGAGGTGTGGCCAGTCCTCTTCTGGCTGTACCGTGTAGAGAGGAACCTGGCTCTGAGGTGTGGCCAGTCCTCTTCTGGCTGTACTGGGGGAGAGGAACCAGGCTCTGAGGGGTGGCCAGTCCTCTTCTGGCTGTGCTGGGGGAGAGGAACCAGGCTCTGAGGGGTGGCCAGTCCTCTTCTGGCTGTGCTGGGGGAGAGGAACCAGGCTCTGAGGGGTGGCCAGTCCTCTTCTGGCTGTGCTGGGGGAGAGGAACCAGGCTCTGAGGGGTGGCCAGTCCTCTTCTGGCTGTGCTGGGGGAGAGGAACCAGGCTCTGAGGGGTGGCCAGTCCTCTTCTGGCTGTACCGGGTAGAGAGGAACCAGGCTCTGAGGTGTGGCCAATCCTCTTCTGGCTGTACCGGGTAGAGAGGAACCAGGCTCTGAGGGGTGGCCAGTCCTCTTCTGGCTGTACCGGGTAGAGAGGAACCAGGCTCTGAGGGGTGGCCAGTCCTCTTCTGGCTGTACCGGGTAGAGAGGAACCAGGCTCTGAGGGTGGCCAGTCCTCTTCTGGCTGTGCTGGGGGAGAGGAACCAGGCTCTGAGGGTGACCAGTCCTCTTCTGGCTGTACTGGGTAGAGAGGAACCAGGCTCTGAGGGGTGGCCAGTCCTCTTCTGGCTGTACCGGGTAGAGAGGAAGCAGGCTCTGAGGGGTGGCCAGTCCTCTTCTGGCTGTGCTGGGGGAGAGGAACCAGGCTCTGAGGGGTGGCCAGTCCTCTTCTGGCTGTACTGGGGAGAGGAACCAGGCTCTGAGGGGTGGCCAGTCCTCTTCTGGCTGTGCTGGGTAGAGAGGAACCAGGCTCTGTGGGGTGGCCAGTCCTCTTCTGGCTGTGCCGGGTAGAGAGGAACCAGGCTCTGAGGGGTGGCCAGTCCTCTTCTGGCTGTGCCGGGTATAGAGGAACCAGGCTCTGAGGGGTGGCCAGTCCTCTTCTGGCTGTACCCGGTAGAGAGGAACCAGGCTCTGAGGGGTGGCCAGTCCTCTTCTGGCTGTACCGGGTAGAGAGGAACCAGGTTCTGAGGGGTGGCCAGTCCTCTTCTGGCTGTGCTGGGGTAGAGGAACCAGGCTCTGAGGGGTGGCCAGTCCTCTTCTGGCTGTACTGGGGAGAGGAACCAGGCTCTGAGGGGTGGCCAGTCCTCTTCTGGCTGTGCTGGGTAGAGAGGAACCAGGCTCTGTGGGGTGGCCAGTCCTCTTCTGGCTGTGCCGGGTAGAGAGGAACCAGGCTCTGAGGGGTGGCCAGTCCTCTTCTGGCTGTGCCGGGTATAGAGGAACCAGGCTCTGAGGGGTGGCCAGTCCTCTTCTGGCTGTACCGGGTAGAGAGGAACCAGGCTCTGAGGGGTGGCCAGTCCTCTTCTGGCTGTACCGGGTAGAGAGGAACCAGGCTCTGAGGGGTGGCCAGTCCTCTTCTGGCTGTGCTGGGGAGAGGAACCAGGCTCTGAGGGGTGGCCAGTCCTCTTCTGGCTGTACTGGGTAGAGAGGAACCAGGCTCTGAGGGGTGGCCAGTCCTCTTCTGGCTGTACCGGGTAGAGAGGAAGCAGGCTCTGAGGGGTGGCCAGTCCTCTTCTGGCTGTGCCGGGTATAGAGGAAGCAGGCTCTGAGGGGTGGCCAGTCCTCTTCTGGCTGTGCTGGGGAGAGGAACCAGGCTCTGAGGTGTGGCCAGTCCTCTTCTGGCTGTGCTGGGGAGAGGAACCAGGCTCTGAGGGGTGGCCAGTCCTCTTCTGGCTGTGCTGGGGGAGAGGAACCAGGCTCTGAGGGGTGGCCAGTCCTCTTCTGGCTGTGCTGGGGGAGAGGAACCAGGCTCTGAGGGGTGGCCAGTCCTCTTCTGGCTGTGCTGGGGAGAGGAACCAGGCTCTGAGGGGTGGCCAGTCCTCTTCTGGCTGTACCGGGTAGAGAGGAACCAGGCTCTGAGGTGTGGCCAATCCTCTTCTGGCTGTACCGGGTAGAGAGGAACCAGGCTCTGAGGGTGGCCAGTCCTCTTCTGGCTGTACCGGGTAGAGAGGAACCAGGCTCTGAGGGTGGCCAGTCCTCTTCTGGCTGTACCGGGTAGAGAGGAACCAGGCTCTGAGGGTGGCCAGTCCTCTTCTGGCTGTGCTGGGGGAGAGGAACCAGGCTCTGAGGGGTGACCAGTCCTCTTCTGGCTGTACTGGGTAGAGAGGAACCAGGCTCTGAGGGGTGGCCAGTCCTCTTCTGGCTGTACCGGGTAGAGAGGAAGCAGGCTCTGAGGGGTGGCCAGTCCTCTTCTGGCTGTGCTGGGGGGAGAGGAACCAGGCTCTGAGGGGTGGCCAGTCCTCTTCTGGCTGTACTGGGGGAGAGGAACCAGGCTCTGAGGGGTGGCCAGTCCTCTTCTGGCTGTGCTGGGTAGAGAGGAACCAGGCTCTGTGGGGTGGCCAGTCCTCTTCTGGCTGTGCCGGGTAGAGAGGAACCAGGCTCTGAGGGGTGGCCAGTCCTCTTCTGGCTGTGCCGGGTATAGAGGAACCAGGCTCTGAGGGGTGGCCAGTCCTCTTCTGGCTGTACCGGGTAGAGAGGAACCAGGCTCTGAGGGGTGGCCAGTCCTCTTCTGGCTGTACCGGGTAGAGAGGAACCAGGTTCTGAGGGGTGGCCAGTCCTCTTCTGGCTGTGCTGGGGTAGAGGAACCAGGCTCTGAGGGGTGGCCAGTCCTCTTCTGGCTGTACTGGGGGAGAGGAACCAGGCTCTGAGGGGTGGCCAGTCCTCTTCTGGCTGTGCTGGGTAGAGAGGAACCAGGCTCTGTGGGGTGGCCAGTCCTCTTCTGGCTGTGCCGGGTAGAGAGGAACCAGGCTCTGAGGGGTGGCCAGTCCTCTTCTGGCTGTGCCGGGTATAGAGGAACCAGGCTCTGAGGGGTGGCCAGTCCTCTTCTGGCTGTACCGGGTAGAGAGGAACCAGGCTCTGAGGGGTGGCCAGTCCTCTTCTGGCTGTACCGGGTAGAGAGGAACCAGGCTCTGAGGGGTGGCCAGTCCTCTTCTGGCTGTGCTGGGGAGAGGAACCAGGCTCTGAGGGGTGGCCAGTCCTCTTCTGGCTGTACTGGGTAGAGAGGAACCAGGCTCTGAGGGGTGGCCAGTCCTCTTCTGGCTGTACCGGGTAGAGAGGAAGCAGGCTCTGAGGGGTGGCCAGTCCTCTTCTGGCTGTGCCGGGTAGAGAGGAAGCAGGCTCTGAGGGGTGGCCAGTCCTCTTCTGGCTGTACTGGGGAGAGGAACCAGGCTCTGAGGGGTGGCCAGTCCTCTTCTGGCTGTACCGGGTAGAGAGGAAGCAGGCTCTGAGGGGTGGCCAGTCCTCTTCTGGCTGTACCGTGTAGAGAGGAACCTGGCTCTGAGGTGTGGCCAGTCCTCTTCTGGCTGTACTGGGGGAGAGGAACCAGGCTCTGAGGGTGGCCAGTCCTCTTCTGGCTGTGCCGGGTATAGAGGAACCAGGCTCTGAGGGTGGCCAGTCCTCTTCTGGCTGTACCGGGTAGAGAGGAACCAGGCTCTGAGGGGTGGCCAGTCCTCTTCTGGCTGTACCGGGTAGAGAGGACCCAGGCTCTGAGGGGTGGCCAGTCCTCTTCTGGCTGTGCTGGCTGGGGAGAGGAACCAGGCTCTGAGGGGTGGCCAGTCCTCCTCTTCTGGCTGTACTGGGTAGAGAGGAACCAGGCTCTGAGGTGGGGAGAGGTGGCCAGTCCTCTTCTGGCTGTGCCGGGTAGAGAGGAACCAGGCTCTGAGGGGTGGCCAGTCCTCTTCTGGCTGTGCCGGGTAGAGAGGAACCAGGCTCTGAGGGGTGGCCAGTCCTCTTCTGGCTGTGCTGGGGAGAGGAACCAGGCTCTGAGGTGTGGCCAGTCCTCTTCTGGCTGTACTGGGTAGAGAGGAACCAGGCTCTGAGGGGTGGCCAGTCCTCTTCTGGCTGTGCCGTGTAGAGAGGAACCAGGCTCTGAGGGGTGGCCAGTCCTCTTCTGGCTGTACTGGGGGAGAGGAACCAGGCTCTGAGGGTGGCCAGTCCTCTTCTGGCTGTGCTGGGGTAGAGAGGAACCAGGCTCTGAGGGGTGGCCAGTCCTCTTCTGGCTGTGCTGGGGGAGAGGAACCAGGCTCTGAGGGTGGCCAGTCCTCTTCTGGCTGTGCTGGGGAGAGGAACCAGGCTCTGAGGGGTGGCCAGTCCTCTTCTGGCTGTGCTGGGGGAGAGGAACCAGGCTCTGAGGGGTGGCCAGTCCTCTTCTGGCTGTACTGGGGGAGAGGAACCAGGCTCTGAGGGGTGGCCAATCCTCTTCTGGCTGTGCTGGGGAGAGGTCAGGCTCTGAGGGGTGGAGTCCTCTTCTGGCTGTACTGGGGGGAACCAGGCTCTGAGGGGTGGCCAGTCCTCTTCTGGCTGTACCGGGTAGAGAGGAACCAGGCTCTGAGGGGTGGCCAGTCCTCTTCTGGCTATACCGGGTAGAGAGGAACCAGGCTCTGAGGGGTGGCCAGTCCTCTTCTGGCTGTGCTGGGGGGAGAGGAACCAGGCTCTGAGGGGTGGCCAGTCCTCTTCTGGCTGTACTGGGTAGAGAGGAACCAGGCTCTGAGGGGTGGCCAGTCCTCTCTGGCTGTACTGGGTAGAGAGGAACCAGGCTCTGAGGGTGGCCAGTCCTCTTCTGGCTGTGCTGGGGAGAGGAACCAGGCTCTGTGGGGTGGCCAGTCCTCTTCTGGCTGTGCTGGGTAGAGAGGAATCAGGCTCTGAGGGGTGGCCAGTCCTCTTCTGGCTGTGCTGGGGGAGAGGACCAGGCTCTGAGGGGTGGCCAGTCCTCTTCTGGCTGTACCGGGT
>NW_026279542.1:5000-6830 GCF_023373465.1 Oncorhynchus keta
TGCCTGGGAACGTTGTTTCTTACGGACCAGAGACTCAATAACCCTAACAACCAAAGCCACCAAACATGAGGCAGGGAGGATGGTCTCAGATTCAGAGGGAGTGGCAGTAGAACTGTACAGATGGGAGAGTGGACGCGATGTACTCCATGGCCTTCGTCTCAGGATCAGACAGGGAAATAACCGGCCTCGAGGTGGTGTGGTGCCTTGGAGGAAGTCAATAGCACAATCGTAAGGGAGGTAGCACGAGCATTGCTGAAAACCTCCAGGAGTGATCCGAGGCCGTACTCAACCCTGGAGGCAGACGTTCCGGGGCAGGCTGCGCCACCTTCAGGCAATGTGAATGGCAGAACGGGCTCCAACCCAGGATTGGACCCATGGTCCAGGCAATATCGGGGTTGTGCTTCTGGAGCCAAGAAAATCCCAAAGCAATAGGGATTGGTCAGACTGAATGAGGAGAAGATGTATTGACTACCCGCATATTAATGGTAACTGTGCGTGACTCCACCAATGGAGCTGCCGTCCAGTGCCCTAGCGGCCATGGGAATGGAGAGGAGTTAAGTAGGGATACTTAGTTCTGATACCACGGTAGCGTCCATGAAACTATATTCTGCCCCAGAGTCAATGAGCACCCGGAGAGACTTAGACTGGTCTCCTCACAGCAGGATCACAAAAAAAGGAGTTTGAGTAATGGGAATTAGAGAATTTCCAGTCTGGCTCACCAGTGTAATCATACCTACTAATGAGTCAGGTCTCTTCACTGGGCAGGTGGCTATGTAATGCCCTGTAGCACCACAATATAGACAACTGTTGGAGCTTAGCCTGTGTGAACGTTCCCTAGGGGATAATCTATCCAACTCACCTATGGTTGATGATTCTCGAGGGAGCTCGGGTGGTCTCGGATCCTCTCGGAAAACCAGTCTTCGGGGACTTCCAGATTCCGTCACAGCCGCAGAGGATGGACGAGTGTAACCTAGGCCAGACCTCTCACTCCTGCGTTCCCATAGATGTCCATCAATCCTAATGATGAGGGCGATGAGGGAATCGAGGTCCACTGGTAACTCCCGAGCAGCTAGCTCATCTTTTATCACCTCTGATAATCCATGAAGAAAGGTATCGAACAGGGACTCCGGATTCCAGGCGGCAGACGTGTGAAAGTCTACAGCGTAGTCTGCCACACTATGGGAGTCTTGACGTAATTCAAGTAGTTTTTGAGACGCTTCTCTTCCAGATACTGGAGAATTGAAGACCTTCCTCACCTCTGCCATGAAGTCTTCCACATCACAACAAATTGCAGATTGTTGCTCCCAACCTGTAGAGAGCCCTTCCCGACACTAATGTAATAATATATGCTATCTTCGACAGATTCGAAGGAAATGAAGATGGCTGCAGCTCAAAAATGAGCACTGAAAAAGAAAACCCCGGTAGGTTCCAGGATCCCACGAATATTGCTCCGGAAGTGGTAAACGGGGTTCTCGGGGAGCCAGGGTAGGCTGTACAAACCCCCCCACTAATAGTAAAAAGGTTTATGGGTGGTTATGCGGGCTGCCTATGAGATAACTCCCCGATTTGCTCCATAATAGTCTTGAACCAACTGACCATCTGACCAACTGACCACCAACTGACCATCTGACCAACTGACCACCAACTGACCATCTGGTTAGTTGGTCAGTTGTTGGTCAGTTGTTGGTCGGTTGGCCAGATGGTCAGTTATTGGTCAGTTGTTGGTCGGTTGGCCAGATGGTCAGTTGTTGGTCAGTTGTTGGTCAGTTGTTGGTCAGTTGTTGGTCGTGGCGTTCCATCGGGGAACAAAGCCATTCCAAAAGGTCCTCC
>NW_026279543.1:0-39977 GCF_023373465.1 Oncorhynchus keta
ATTTGCAAATTGATTTTTTTTTCATTTTGTAACATTAGTAACATGCCTGGCATTTGAAAATACCATGCATTTTGCTTTGCCCGAATTCAGAAACAGCTTTAAATCACCACCTTCCGGAGACACCTGAAACCCCACCTCTTTAAGGAATACCTAGGATAGGATAAGTAATCCTTCTCACCCCCCCCCCCCCTAAAAGATTTAGATGCACTATTGTAAAGTGGCTGTTCCACTGGATGTCATAAGGTGAATGCACCAATTTGTAAGTCGCTCTGGATAAGAGCGTCTGCTAAATGACTTATATGTAAATGTAAATGTAAATCATACAGATTCTGTTGTATGATGTTACATGCTCTTTGGGCATTTTCAAAAGCTAAAGATAAACTACTACCACTTGAATAAAGAACAGTACCATCTGCATAACATTGAACATCCGCCGTTTGAATATGATCCCCAATGTTGTTGATATACAAAATGAACAACAGTGGGCCCAAAACAGAACCTTATGGAACACCTGAGTACAACTCTTTGGATAACACAACCATCCGCCATTATACATTGTGTGCAATTTGATAGGTAATTTATAAACCAATCTAGAGTATGACCAGTAATTCCACAACATTTTAACCTTTTTTTTTTTCTTTTTTTTTATTTCACCTTTATTTAACCAGGTAGGCTAGTTGAGAACAAGTTCTCATTTGCAACTGCGACCTGGCCAAGATAAAGCATAGCAGTGTGAACAGACAACACAGAGTTACACATGGAGTAAACAATTAGCAAGTCAATAACACAGTAGAAAAAAATGGGCAGTCTATATACAATGTGTGCAAAAGGCATGAGGAGGTAGGCGAATAATACAATTTTGCAGATTAACACTGGAGTGATAAATGATCAGATGGGCATGTACAGGTAGAGATATTGGTGTGCAAAAGAGCAGAAAAGTAAATAAATAAAAACAGTATAAAAACAGTATGGGAATGAGGTAGGTGAAAAAGGGTCAGCTATTTACCTATAGACTATGTACAGCTGCAGCGATCGGTTAGCTGCTCGGATAGTTGATGTTTGAAGTTGGTGAGGAGATAAAAGTCTCCAACTTCAGCGATTTTGCAAGTCGTTCCAGTCACAGGCAGCAGAGTACTGGAACGAAGGCGGCCAAATGAGGTGTTGGCTTTAGGGATGATCAGTGAGATACACCTGCTGGAGCGCGTGCTACGGATGGGTGTTGCCATCGTGACCAGTGAACTGAGATAAGGCGGAGCTTTACCTAGCATGGACTTGTAGATGACCTGGAGCCAGTGGGCCTGGCGACGAATATGTAGTGAGGGCCAGCCGACTAGAGCATACAAGTCGCAGTGGTGGGTGGTATAAGGTGCTTTAGTGACAAAACGGATGGCACTGTGATAGACTGCATCCAGTTTGCTGAGTAGAGTGTTGGAAGCCATTTTGTAGATGACATCGCCGAAGTCGAGGATCGGTAGGATAGTCAGTTTTACTAGGGTAAGCTTGGCAGCGTGAGTGAAGGAGGCTTTGTTGCGGAATAGAAAGCCGACTCTGGATTTGATTTTTGATTGGAGATGTTTGATGTGAGTCTGGAAGGAGAGTTTGCAGTCTAGCCAGACACCTAGGTACTTATAGATGTCCACATATTCAAGGTTGGAACCATCCAGGGTGGTGATGCTAGTCGGGCATGCGGGTGCAGGCAGCGATCGGTTGAAAAGCATGCATTTGGTTTTACTCGCGTTTAAGAGCAGTTGGAGGCCACGGAAGGAGTGCTGTATGGCATTGAAGCTCGTTTGGAGGTTTGATAGCACAGTGTCCAATGACGGGCCGAAAGTATATAGAATGGTGTCGTCTGCGTAGAGGTGGATCAGGGAATCGCCCGCAGCAAGAGCAACATCATTGATATATACAGAGAAAAGAGTCGGCCCGAGAATTGAACCCTGTGGCACCCCATAGAGACTGCCAGAGGACCGGACAGCATGCCCTCTGATTTGACACACTGAACTCTGTCTGCAAAGTAATTGGTGAACCAGGCAAGGCAGTCATCCGAAAAACCGAGGCTGTTGAGTCTGCCGATAAGAATTTGGTGATTGACAGAGTCGAAAGCCTTGGCGAGGTCGATGAAGACGGCTGCACAGTACTGTCTTTTATCGATGGCGGTTATGATATCATTTAGTACCTTGAGTGTGGCTGAGGTGCACCCGTGACCGCCTCGGAAACCAGATTGCACAGCGGAGAAGGTACGGTGGGATTCGAGATGGTCAGTGACCTGTTTGTTGACTTGGCTTTCGAAGACCTTAGATAGGCAGGGCAGGATGGATATAGGTCTATAGCAGTTTGGGTCCAGGGTGTCTCCCCTTTGAAGAGGGGGATGACTGCGGCAGCTTTCAATCCTTGGGGATCTCAGACGATATGAAAGAGAGGTTGAACAGGCTGGTAATAGGAGTTGCGACAATGGCGGCAGATAGTTTCAGAAATAGCGGGTCCAGATTGTCAAGCCCAGCTGATTTGTACGGGTCCAGGTTTTGCAGCTCTTTCAGAACATCTGCTATCTGGATTTGGGTAAAGGAGAACCTGGAGAGGCTTGGGTGAGGAACTACGGGGGGCGGAGCTGTTGGCCGAGGTTGGAGTAGCCAGGCGGAAGGCATGGCCAGCCGTTGAGAAGTGCTTATTGAAGTTTTCGATAATCATGGATTTATCGGTGGAGACCGTGTTTCCTAGCCTCAGTGCAGTGGGCAGCTGGGAGGAGGTGCTCTTGTTCTCCATGGACTTCACAGTGTCCCAGAACTTTTTGGAGTTGGAGCTACAGGATGCAAACTTCTGCCTGAAGAAGCTGGCCTTAGCTTTCCTGACTGACTGCGTGTATTGGTTCCTGACTTCCCTGAACAGTTGCATATCACGGGGCTATTCGATGCTATTGCAGTCCGCCACAGGATGTTTTTGTGCTGGTCGAGGGCAGTCAGGTCTGGAGTGAACCAAGGGCTGTATCTGTTCTTGGTTCTGCATTTTTGAACGGAGCATGCTTATCCAAAATGGTGAGGAAGTTACTTTTAAAGAATGACCAGGCATCCTCAACTGACGGGATGAGGTCAATGTCCTTCCAGGATACACGGGCCAGGTCGATTAGAAAGGCCTGCTCACAGAAGTGTTTTAGGGAGCGTTTGACAGTGATGAGGGGTGGTCGTTTGACTGCGGCTCCGTGGCGGATACAGGCGATGAGGCAGTGATCGCTGAGATCCTGGTTGAAGACAGCGGAGGTATATTTGGAGGGCCAGTTGGTCAGGATGACGTCTATGAGGGTGCCCTTGTTTACAGAGTTAGGGTTGTACCTGGTGGGTTCCTTGATGATTTGCGTGAGATTGAGGGCATCTAGCTTAGATTGTAGGACTGCCGGGGTGTTAAGCATATCCCAGTTTAGGTCACCTAACAGAACAAACTCTGAAGCTAGATGGGGGGCGATCAATTCACAAATGGTGTCCAGGGCACAGCTGGGAGCTGACGGGGGTCGGTAGCAGGCGGCAACAGTGAGAGACTTGTTTCTGGAGAGAGTAATTTTCAAAATTAGTAGTTCAAACTGTTTGGGTATGGACCTGGAAAGTATGACATTACTTTGCAGGCTATCTCTGCAGTAGACTGCGACTCCGCCCCTTTGGCAGTTATATCTTGACGGAAGATGTTATAGTTGGGTATGGAAATCTCTGAATTTTTGGTGGCCTTCCTGAGCCAGGATTCAGACACGGCAAGGACATCAGGGTTAGCAGAGTGTGCTAAAGCAGTGAGTAAAACAAACTTAGGGAGGAGGCTTCTGATGTTGACATGCATAAAACCAAGACTTTTTCGATCACAGAAGTCAACAAATGAGGGTACCTGGGGACATGCAGGGCCTGGGTTTACCTCCACATCACCCGCGGAACAGAGAAGGAGTAGTATGAGGGTGCGGCTAAAGGCTATCAAAACTGGTCGCCTAGAGCGTTGGGGGCAGAGGATAAGAGGAGCAGGTTTCTGGGCATGGTAGAATATATTCAGGGCATAATGCGCAGACAGGGGTAACACAGTATGGTCCACTGAGTCAAATGCCGTCGACAAATCAATGAATACAGATACACAATGTAACTTATTGTAAAGAGCATTTCAAACCTTCAATGTTGTTGAAACAGTGCTGTGGCCAGTCCTAAAACCTGATTGCATTCCATGTAAGATGTTGTTTTCTTGGAGGTAGGCCTTCAGCATTTTATCTGGTCAAACATAATTTTTTTCCAAAAGTTTATTTTTGGAGGGTTGGTAACATGCTTTTTGAGCCAGTAAGGGGGGCTTTACTATTCTTGGGTAGCGGAATGACATTTGCTTCCCTCCATGCCTGAGGGAACACACTTTCTAGCAGGCTTAGACTGACGATATGGCAAATAGGAGTGGCAATTACTGTCCGTTATTATTCTCAGTAATTTTCCATCCAAGTTTTCAGACCCTGGTGGCTTGTCATTGTTGATAGACAACAATCATTTTTTCACCTCTCCACACTCACTTTACAGAACTCTAAATTACAATGCTTGTCTTTCATAATTTGGTCAGTTATACTTGGATGTGTAGTGTTAGCATTTGTTGTTGGCAAGTCATAAGTTTGCTAATCTTGGAAATGAAAAAAATTGTAGTAGTTGGCAATATCAGTGGGTTTTGCAATGAATGAGCATATATTTATATTCATTCATATATATATTTATATTTTAGCAGGGTGAGCTGCACACAGTGGACTTCCTACTAGGGCACAACATTTCAGTGTAAACAGTATAACTGGTTCATATGCACATGATTACAGCATACAATAGCTGTAGAATCAACAGAGGCATTCAGGACAGTAAGAGGAACATACATTAAGTTACTTACACTACATCGTGCTTGCCAACACCCCTGGGACAATGTACATTTGCAGCAGCACTATGACAACTCAGCGACACAATGTTAGGGATTATCTGAACTGGACTTGGGTCATTGATTCAACGCAGCCTTGAAATGCATTGACAGAGCAAGGAGCCGAGATGATTTGGATTGGTTCTAAGTTCATCGCGCAGACAGGAATACATCTCCCTCTCTCTCATCATGATTAATTACTCATGATGTGATAACATATAGGAACTCAAGTCCTTTTGTTCACCCGACCTAGAATACTTCACAATCAAATGCCGACCGTATTACCTCCCAAGAGAATTCTTTTCATTCCGGGTAGTCTCCGAGAACAACATAGACGAATACACTGATGCGGTGCCTGAGTTTATCAGGAAGTGTATAGGAGATGTTGTACCCACTGTGACAATTAAAACCTACCCTAACAAGAAAGGGTGGATAGATGGCATTCACGTGCAAAACTGAAAACATGAACCATCTCATTTAACCATGGCAAGGTGACTGGGAATATGGCTAAATACAAACAGTGTAGTTATTCCCTCTGTAAGGCAATCAAACAGGCAAAACATCAGTATAGAGAAAAAGTGGATTCGCAATTCAATGTGGCAGGGTCAATCACATACTACAAAGGGAAAACCAGCCACGTTGCAGAATCCACGCCTTTCTTCCGGACAAGCTAAACACCTTCTTCACCCACTTTGAGGATAACACAGTGCCACCGACACGGCCCGCTACCAAGGACTGTTGGCTCTCCTTCTCCGTGGCCAACGTGAGTAACACATTTAAGTGTGTTAACTGGCGCAAGGCTGACGGCCCAGATGGCATCCCTAGGCGCGTCATCAGAGCATGAGCACCAGCTGGCTGGAGTGTTTGCAGACATATTCAATCTCTCCCTATCCCAGTATGCTGTCCCCACATGCTTCAAGATGTCCACCATTGTTCCTGTATAGAAGAAGGCAAAGGTAACTGAACTAAATGACTATTGCCTCGTAGCACGCACTTCTATCATCATGTGCTTTGAGAGACTAGTCAAGGATCACATCACCTCTACCTTACCTGACACCCTAGACCCATTTCAATTTTCTTACCGCCCCAATAGATCCACAGACGATACAATCGCCATCGCACTGCCCTACCCCATCTGGACAAGAGGAATACCTACATAAGAATGCTGTTCATAGCCTATAGCTCAGCATTCAACTCCAAGCTCATCATTAAGCTTGAGGCCCTGGGTCTGAACCCGCCCTGTACAACTGGGTCCTGGACTTCCTGATGGGCCACCCCCAGGTGGTGAAGGTAGGAAACGACATCTCCACTTCACTGATTCTCAACACAGGGGCCCCACAAGGGTGTGTGCTCAGCCCCATCGTGTACTCTATTTTAACCCATGACTGCATGGCCCTCCAACTCAGTCATCAAGTTCGCAGACAACACAACAGTAGTAGGCCTGATTGCCAACAATGACAAGACAGGTGGTGAGGCCGCTGGCAGTGTGCTGTCAGGAAAATAAACTCTCTCCCAACTTCAACAAAGCAAAGGAGCTGATCGTGGACTTCAGGAAACAGCAGAGGGGCACCCACCTATCCACATTGATGGGACTGCAGTGGAGAAGATAACTTTATTGCACACAAAGCCCAACCGAAATTTGACTTCCGCTTTTAACCCAACACCACCGAAGACACACATACACTGTTGTTGTTTTTTAGGTGGGTACACTGGGCTCCCGGGGAGCTGTTGTTGTGGGGGGTTAAGCGCCTTGCTCAAGAACACAACAGGCAGGCAATGGCATCTAGGAGTTTTCCCTTCGGATCTGGCATTCTAACAGGCAACCGGCCGGTTGCTGTCTCACCCCTCTAACAGCTAGGGTAACTGACACCCTACCCAGTAATATCCTGTACAGTACAAGTTGAACAGCTCAGGAGTTATCTGGCTAACTCATTGATCATGCTAGGCGACGTGCGGCTAGCCTCGACTGAGCCAGTATGGACATTTTCTGGAGACATTAACATACCAATGGTTAACTGTTGAGGCTTTTCCATATCAAATGGAACTGTTTATGGGATTCAAAGTGTTTTGATTCTGCTTTTCCCAAGTCCTTAGTGTCAGCTGAACACTTCAGCTACACTACACTCGTCACCATCAATGTGCCGTCAATGTGACGTTCTACCTGCTACACAGAAGCCAACCAAAATCAAATTGATTTCAATTCACGAGGACAGAATGAACATGCGTGTCAACCATTGTTAATTGAACCTCTGCAATTCTTGAGCTTGGACGCTGCCACTGGACGCTACGAGCAGCAGTCCAGCAGCTTTCATTGATTTCAAAGGAAGCATTCCCTCAATAGCTGTTGTCAAAGTCGTACGCCCGATGGCTATTAGCTATGGAAACGAAATTTCACATATTAGGAGTAATACCGGTGCTGCAGTGGAAAAGCCCTACAAGAAGCATGTACTGTAATTGTCCTGTTGTGGATCTGGATGTAGCCTCGATTGAAGATGACAATGATTGCGGCTGTCTTGGCCTCATGCTCAACAGTAAGTGAAATTACACAGCGGGCTGGTTATGAGATCTTTCCTCTGTAACGGCGTTCTTCGTTTGTCGAAAGAGAGTCGGACCGAAATGCAGCGTGGTGGTTACTCATGTCTTTAATAAAGAAACGACGATACATGAAATAACTTAAAAATACAAAAACAACAAACGGAACGTGAAAACCTAATACATACAGCCTGTCTGGTGAACAACTACACAGAGACAAGAACAATCACCCACGAAATACAAAGTGAAACCCAGGCTACCTAAATACGGTTCCCAATCAGAGACAACGAGAATCACCTGACTCTGATTGAGAACCGCCTCAGGCAGCCAAGCCTATACAACAACCGTACTCAGCCGCAATCCCAATAACTACAAAACCCCAATACGAAATACAACAAAATAAACCCATGTCACACCCTGGCCTGACCAAATAATTAACGAAAACACTACTACAAATACTAAGACCAAGGCGTGACATCCTCTCCGATCCAAGCCAGCGCTCTGTTTTACACTCTTTGACGTCTCAAAAGCCCTACAAATCACATTGGTTTAAAGCTAATACAAATATACAGAAATGATGAAGAGAGACAGAAGGAAAAACATCTCACGGTAATGTAGAATGGGTATTTCATCATGGCATAATACCTCAACATTGGGAATGCTTTTGACCCCATTTAGAGTGTTTATTGCTTCGTCAATAGGCACAGAGATGTACCTTAAAAGGAATATTCCACTCCTCCAAACATATTGTAATATCTTTTTTCATTAGTCCACTTTTGATACAATAACAAAAATGTTTGCATGTCAGCAGTCAAGTTTTCAGTATACAGCACTTTCAAAAAGCAAAAACTTGATTGCTGACATGCAAAACATTTTGGGACTGTATCAACAGTGAGCGAATGAAAAAAAAAAACACCCAAAGATTTTTGAGTGGATTATTCCAACTTTGAACAGCTCAAGTTTGGCTCAGAGAGGCGAGGGCAGACATATAGAAAAAGATAAATTAGCATAGTGTCAGGCATAGTTTCAGCTATAGAGAGTATTCTGACATGTAGTCAGTCAAATCAGGACTTAAAGCAGAGGAAAGAGGAGGACCCCTTCAGTCAGCCCCTGACACCTCTATGACAGATTTCCACATGGTCAATGTACTGGAGTGGGCCTCTCAATGGTGGAGGACGTGGGAAGATAGATATGGTACTGCACACGTTTCTCTTAATCCGCTCTAGGAATACTCAAATAAGAGAAGCTGGTGGAATTGGAACCCAGCCTCTGGAACTTTTGTCCTTCACTTCGACTTTCCTAGGCGGGAGGGCGGGAGGAATGAATGCACGTTCAAAATACAAATGAATACATTCTTATTGAAGGTATGGGAAGTTTTTTGTAGGAGGACTTCATTCTGATTCAGATGTGTCCTTTGTGACTTTGTGTCTCAGTTCGGACACCATACTCTCCCCATATTCTCAGCATATACTGAGTGGGATATGGGGGTATTTGCTCAGAGAAACACTTGCTTATTTATAAAGTCCAAATTGCTGTGTCTGAATGTGACTCTTTGTAAAGGCGCCTTGCCATTCTGTTTGAATGTCTTCCCAGAGCCAGTAAATAAGACATTCAAAAGCACTGTATATGTCAAGTTGTTGAACCCCACTACCATTCGGACCGGGCTCTTTGTCATCATTATGCAAATGCCCCAGGAGGATTTAAAGCGGTGAGCCATGCGAACAGCTCCCATCGTGGACGAATAAAACATCCTGTAACCTTTCAGCATTACAATAATCTCCCTCAAAGGTTGCCTCTGCTGTGTTATCATAAGTAAACCGTCCTCTCGCTGCACTGTCAATATCACGCTAAGAGCATTGAGATCAGAGATAGAGAGAGGGAACACAGAATGCTGTGTCAGCTTAGTTCTGTTGAAGCATCTGAAGTGTCTGGTTTTTCTGCACTAAACAATATGTTGGATCACAACAGCCCATAGGTTTTACCCACAGCCCATTGATACAGTGTCCATATTAGGACAGACTCAGAGTCACGAGGAGTTGGTGCAAGTTAGTCAGACGTGTCAGCATCACAAAGGCTGTACATTGAGGAGGGGAATTCTTCTGCCTTCCAGGCAGTATACGGTATGTCTGCCTGGCTTTTAAACAACGATGATCTTTATTTGAATGGAAAGGCTCCTTCATCCTTGGTTTTGTATTTCTCTAGTCAAATTGTCATGTTCATTTCATTCATGTCAAAATGAATGTAGCTGATATATTCATGATATTTATCGTTGAGAATTGGCCTTTGTGAAGTCAAACAAAGAGAATGTTGAAGATTCTTGGCCAAACATTAATTTATTTCATTGTAACAGTCTTCGCAAAGGTATACTGTACTAAAATGAGAATAGTGAGAGATCTCTCCTGAAGCAGATGCCTTCTATGGAAGAGAGGTTCTTTGTCACAGCCGATGTATTCACAACAGGGAATCGGAACACCAAATACCTCTAGGTTTTTCTGCAGAGGGGCCAACGTGACTGAGGTCTCTCTCTTAGTGTAAGGCAGGTATGGCACACAATGGAAGCTATATCACAGTGAATGCCTTTCACAACAGGGAATCGGTCTGTTTGTGGCTCTTGGATTTTACTGCAGAGCGGCCAAAATGGCTCAAGTCTATATCTCAGTGTGAGGCAGGTATGGCACACAATTGACGCTATATCACAGTGATTCTTCCATTCAGGGGACTTTGTTCCCCCTGACTTATCTTAAGCGAACCAGCTGTGAACTTTGACAAAGGCTCAGATGGTCACATTGGGCCCTCTAGGTTTTCGGGGGTATATCTTTTAAAATAATTCCGCCACTTGAAAAGTCATGTGTCAGAATCCTTGTCAGTCGACTGCCCCAGCCTCGCTTCAGGATTTTTTTTGGAGGGAAATGGAGGGTGAAAAGGCGAGATTGTGGTTAAAAATTTAAGTTTGCCGCAGGGGGTTTCAGTATGACAATCTGTGACAGCTATTAAGAGTTTGCACAGCCTGACATAATATGTAGCCAATGAAGGGAGTAATTTGCCAGCTATTCACTGTTGAAAAGAGTTAGCAGCACTTCCCTCTATGCCAAGAAGATGACTGAATGGGTGACGACAAGTGTCTTTCTCTGCCTTGACTAACCATGACCTGATGATCTGAAGAGCCCTGTAACTCTTAATCCACTTCAAACTAATAGGTATTTTCACAATAGGCTGGTGGTGCAATTTATGCAGTCAGTTCAAACCTGAACAATAACAGTAGCATTTCTGAGTCCGTTTTCACAGTTTTCTTAAGTACTCTCTTTTGTTTTGTCTGCGTCCTCCCAGTCCAACAAAGACGAATGGCAACAAACTACAAAGTTGCATTATCATTATCAAACCCACAGTTGCACCAAAACACAACAGGGATGAACAATCATTGGCAATGTCGTCCCCCACCTACTGTCATATGAGATTCAGTACCAGGCAAACATTTGGACATACCTACTCATTCAAGGGTGTTTCTTTATTTGTACTATTTTCTACATTATAGAAAAGTAGTGAAGACATCAAAACTATGAAATAACACATATGGAATCATGTTGTAACCAAAAAAGTGTTAAACAAATCCAAATATATTTTTTCAAAATTTGTTTAACACTTTTTTGGTTACTACATGATTCCATATGTGTTGAGAGAGGGAATGGTTGATTGTTGGTTTGTTTTGTAACTTTAGATTAATGGAGTCTGGGCCATAATGACTCAAACTAATGCTGAAGTACTGTGACAGATTTTTGCGTTCCCTGATTATGTGATGTTTGTGCTCTGAAAGTAGTCGTTAGTCATTCGGCTCTCTAGCTCACTGCATGGAAGCTGGGCTGTTTCCCACCAAAACACAGAGAGAGAAAGAGAGCGAGAAAGGAAAGAGGGGGAGGACAGAGAGAGATGGGGGATGGGGAGAGGGAGAGAAAGAGAGGAAGAGACAGAGGGGGATGTCTTTGGACAAGTAGGACTTCATACAACTTATCATCAGCCATTTGTCATATTGTAGGCCTAAATATTTTTCACAAGGATAATAACACATGACATTGATGTGGTGCTACTGACGTCGTCTTTATCCCCCAATTGGGAACCATAAACTACCACTCTGTAAATGCTAGGACAGTCACAATATGGAACTGTAGCCTTTTCAGCACAGTGGACAGCAACATAGTCCTCTTCAGAACCAGGGACAGCTCCAAGCAGACCACTGTGCTACCAAAGTTGTTCACTCGCACACTGTTCAATCTCACTTTGTATGCACGTCACAAGTTAGCTGCTGTGAACTACATCTCCCCAAAAGCCTTCTACCCTCATATCACCCTTCAATTGCCCCTTTCCACTCTCTCTCTCTCTCTCTCTCTCTCACTCCAATTATCTTTCCTCAGTCTCCTTTGTTCTTGCTCTCCTATTTTGTTCCCTCTCTCCTCTCTCTATCCTGCCCTTGCTCCAGACTCATTGGCATCCTGCCATGCAGAAACTTGGCATGGTCCTATCCAATTTGGTGTCCTGCTAAGATAGATATGTTTGCTTTTTTCGCGGCTGACAGCCCGCCTTGCCTCAAAATACATTTGCAATACAGCAGAACTTTATTCACCCCTCCCTCCCCTCCCCCGAAGCCGGTGGCTGGCATTGCAATACCGCTACACCAATGTGGCCCGGCATATCTTCTTCCCAGTCAAACAAAATAATGTCCCGCCATCAACCATGACCTGTATTATTAGGACAAGATTAGATGAAAATGTACCGGCTACATTGCTCGCTTACAATGATTCTGCTTTGTAGAAACACAAAGCATGAAGTAATATCCCAGAGATAGACTTCTCACATTCTTTCTCGCCCACCTTGACTAAACCAGTGACACTTTTACACGGTCATAACCATGTCATATGTCATAACAGCTTTACATAACTTGTCATAAACTGTCATAATATGTTCATAACACTGTCACATATTTAGACCTGTTGTGACATGTGTCGCATTTATTTTATGGATGGTTATGACACTGACGTGAGAGTGTAAAAACCCACTAAACCAACCACGGTAGTTATTTTAGGGATGGTTATGACACTGAGGTGAGAGTGTAAAAACCCACTAAACCAACCACGGTAGTTATTTTATGGATGGTTATGACACTGACGTAAGAGTGTAAAAACAACCCACGAAACCAACCACGGTAGTTATTTTATGGATGGTTATGACACTGACGTGAGATTGTAAAAACCCACTAAACCAACCACGGTAGTTATTTTATGGATGGTTATGACACTGACGTGAGAGTGTAAAAACCCACTAAACCAACCACGGTAGTTATTTTATGGATGGTTATGACACTGACGTGAGAGTGTAAAAACCCACTAAACCAACCACGGTAGTTATTTTATGGATGGTTATGGCACTGACGTGAGAGTGTAAAAACCCACTAAACCAACCACGGTAGTTATTTTATGAATGGTTATGGCACTGACGTAAGAGTGTAAAAACCCACTAAACCAACCACGGTAGTTATTTTATGGATGGTTATGACACTGACGTAAGAGTGTAAAAACCCACTAAACCAACCACGGTAGTTATTTTATGAATGGTTATGGCACTGACGTAAGAGTGTAAAAACCCACTAAACCAACCACGGTAGTTATTTTATGGATGGTTATGACACTGACGTAAGAGTGTAAAAACCCACTAAACCAACCACGGTAGTTATTTTATGGATGGTTATGGCACTGACGTGAGAGTGTAAAAACCCACTAAACCAACCACGGTAGTTATTTTATGGATGGTTATGACACTGACGTGAGAGTGTAAAAACCCACTAAACCAACCACGGTAGTTATTTTATGGATGGTTATGGCACTGACGTAAGAGTGTAAAAACCCACAAAAACCTAACACACAAGACAAACCATTCCATTACACCATAGCCTAAATGTCAACAGTATGTTTATGTTGTATTCCTTTATTTTTATTGACCAAATTAAATTGAAATTGCGCACACATTGATGTCAGACATGCACCTACCCCAATGCTCTGTTGCTGATGACTGGGATGAATACAGGAGCAGATTTCAAGAGCAGGACAAGACACCCTCTTTTTGACTGATGACTGATATAAGGGCTTGACAGATAGGCTCATTTGGCTTATATGAGTATGATGGTCATAATGGTTCGTGACAGTGTCATAAAGTGTATTTTCTACAAGTTCTTTTAAATATGACATCAGAGACCCTTGCCCAGGTGATCCAGCCCAGGTCCTTCTGTTAGCATTTTCTACAGCCATTATTCAGCAGATAACAAATCTGATGGTTTTTCCATCGTGTGCAGCTACTATCCTCACCTCGTCATTGATCTATTATTTACCAGTTCATGAGTGACGGGTAGGAAATATTACCTTTCATTAGACTAGAGACGACATTAGTCAAGTAGCTCATTGTGAATTGATGTTCTCAAAGCACAAAGGGTTCCTCGAAGAGAAATGTATTTTTCTGCTGCCAAATGGTGCAGATTGATTCACGGCAACGGGCTTTTTGACATAGTGTGTGCATGAAATCATGTGAGTTGAGTCACCTGTATGTTGGAAGGCATGTGGCGAAACGTTTGAAGAGGGCCATTTACTGAATAAGCAACCGGACTAAAAACCACAATCAACAACACGCTGGGAAACAACGCTTCCCTCTGCTGCGAAATGCCATTCATCTGAGTTGCGTTCAATGTATGATGCCTGAAAATAATAGTAATAATGCTGTTTTAATACTGAAAAGCTTATTGTTTCAGGCCATACTGTAGATTAAACCTGAAAATGGACTGGTGGCGACTTAAGTTTTCTTTTTCCCCCCATGCATGATCCCTACTTGTGACTTCCATCATCTTGTGTGTGCCGGTAATGAGAGGGTGGAAAGACAGCTGGGCTGACACGGGGTCACCGAGCAACTAAGGGTGTTGACCCCCACGTGTCAACAACAATGGGTTTGTTGTTTGTTTATTTGGGCTGTTGCAAGTAGTGCCTATGGCAACATATATGCAATTATATCTCATTACTGCTACCCGAGACCTGCCCTGTCCACCCCCGCCCTGGTGCCTGCCCACGCTAGGATATATACACACACCAAGGTTCAGCACACTCACAAACATACATACAGTGGCACACAAACATACAGAGAGACCTGTAGGCTAAACGTACAATTTTCCCGGAACCAGATTCATTTTTTTCTCTCACATATATACTATATGCATACTTAAGAGGGAGAGCACGCACAGACACACACTACCAGACAGGCACAATGGTAAAACCATACTTCTGACATACAGGTGTAGCCAATCCCCAAAAAAGGCACGGAAAAAAGTTTGTATGAGAAAAACGCCCACTCACACACTCCAATATGAAGAAACACTAAACAAGCTTATGTTGAGAACAGAAACTCAACTCAAACACATACACAGTTAAGGCGCACGCGTATACAAAGACCTAATTAAGTGAACAAAGTGAGGGAAAACAAGTTTAGGGTATACTCAACAGGCTTCCCTGACCTTAGCTCTCTACAAACGTTTTACCATTAAGGTTTTATAGAACCTAATAATTGCTCATACAACGAACGCAGCGGGGAGCCGTTTTTCTTGATCTTTTATCCGTTTAATAGCATGTTTCAGCACCTTAAGAATCACCATTTTTCTTTGTTGTCAGGAAATAAATGTAAAACGATTAATGACAAATTTCCCGTTTGTTCCTCCTCGAGAGGAAGTTTGTCAAAAACAACTTGGCTATCAATTAATCTACGTCTTTCCACACTCATTTATGATTCCATTGGCCCTTAATATTATTCTAATTCGCATAGGCTTCTCTTGTAACTCAAGATGACTAAAGACAGGTCTGTTGATCGTAGATGTAACATGATAACCTGATTTGCAGTTCCACTTTAATCAGATTAAGATCTGGGTATTACATCAGCTTCGATTATCGGCCAGAATGTCATCTGTTTCATAATCTTTCAATTTGAAATAGGAATAATTGTGATTAGTTTGGATGCAGTGCGTGACCAACCATATCAATCAGCCGTTAGCCATTCGTAACTGTGTTACCTGTCAGGTACGGTAAGGTCTATTTGTTAAATGTTTGTTACGGGATTCTTCCGTCGAAGGAGATGCGGACCAAAACGCAGCGTGGTTATCTTTATACATCTTTAATGAAAGATGAAAAATGAACAATATACAAAACAAGAAACGTGAAAAACTGAAACAGCCCTATCTGGTGCGACAGAGACAGGAACAATAAACCACAAGAGACCTAAATAATATGGCTGCCTAAATATGGTTCCCAATCAGAGACAACGATAAACACCTGCCTCTGATTGAGAACCACTCCAGGCAACCATAGACTTACCTAGAATACTTAACTAAACACAATCCCATAACTACAAAACCCCTAGACAAAATACACCACATAAATCACCCATGTCACACCCTGGCCTGACAAAATAATAAAGAAAACACAAAATACTAAGGCCAGGGCGTGACAATGTTTCTATTATCTTCAATTTAAATTGTACATTTTAAGAATAATAATATTTTTTTAGTCTGTGATGGACCTCAGCGAGATTAGCTGATGTCACGGTGTCAGCTAATGGGGATCCTAATAACATTAAAATTCAGATTATACAGACTCACTGTACATGTTGAGATGTTACATTGTGTGGTCCAACGAAATGTAGGTTCGGGGTAGTTTCAGTTGTCAACGCAGTCAACTTAGGAAGTTAATAGACATTTTGTTCATGAACTGAGAAATCGTCAAAGAAATCAATGGGGCCATTTTCAATTGAAGAATCCAATTTCAATTGTTGTGTTCGGGCACAAATCTTGGCTGGATGGCACACAACAACCCATCATCCCACTCGCAGTCACACTGGTGGCTTGGTTACTGCATGGATATTCACAGCAGAAATGAGGTCCTTCTGACATCGTCAGTCAGAAGTACCCTCCATTGTATCTCGGCGTCGGTAGTCTACTCATGCAACTCCAGCATGCACTGCTCAGTGTCAGAGAGCGCTACCTTTAGCCATGCACATGATAATCATCTATTTCTTTTAGGCTTCCATTTCCCACAATTTGTCGAGCATATAGCACGATCCATACATATTTTTCAGCCTTTTTTATATCCATCAGCTATGGAATGAAAATCGATGTTGTGCACCAGGCAAATGCAATATTCAAATTGTGCATCGGTTAACATGCCTTGCCTGGCTCTGTTGTTCTCAATGGGCTATTCCCCCAGATGTAGTGATGAGAAATTGGTCTAGCCGTGCTCCGTGTGCTTCCCAATGACCTAGGCAGGTCGCAGCTTGAAAGATACCGGCTGAACAACTAACTTCCTGTGCTCTTTTAATATTTAATGGAGGGAATTGGACACAAATGCATGGGTAACGTAAACAAATTCTCATCTTGCAGGAGGATGTGTGTGTGCGTGTGTCCATGTGTAGGTCTATTCCTCACGTGTGTTCGTGTTCAGGCTGTGCATGGAGACAAGGACCAAGGAGAAAGCTGAGCAAACACATCCAGGTTACAATATTGCGGTGTACACCAGGAAAAGGATCAAATACCAAAGAGCAGCCATCATCCAAGAAAGCATTGTTTGATTGTTAGTAGATCAAGCTGCCACTGTGATGATGGGGTTCTTTGGAGTGGTCAGTTGATTGTCGCTTGCCAAAATCGCAGGTTACAGGATTGCTGTGTGTGCCTATCAATGTCATGTTGCTGCCATATTGATAGGTGATTTCCTATGGAGAGCAGAACCATTTTGTATCAAACTAATACAATTAAAGATCTAATAAGCAGCAATCCCTCTGCCATTTCCTGGTTGCTAAAATCCTGATAGTTTGCCTAATTTCAATTTATGTGACAAAACAAGTAGTTGTTTGTGTAGAGAATCATTGTACCATCTAAACCGCTGTGAAATACATTTTCTTTAACCAATATATATATATTTTTCAGCTGTTTGAAGCTGGTGGACAAAACCCGAAAGATGCTAAATTGAAACTTAAGAACAGGGAAGGATAGAAATAGCACACTTAGAACAGATATACAGCCTCTTAGACTTGCTTTCAATGAGAATGACAGATCTATAACTCACATTTGTATGTGAATTTGGTCAGGTCGCCCAAAAAGTTACATATTGCAGCTTTAAGCAATAAAGCCAGAGGGGGAGTGTTGCGTTGCGTCATGACTAAGAACAGCCCTTAGTGCACTATATATACACAAGTATGTGGGCACACCCTCAAATGATTGAATTTCTCTATTTCAGCCACACCCGTTGCTGCTAGGTGTATAACATCGAGCACACAGCCATGCAATCTCCACAGACAAACATTGGTAGTAGAATGGCCTTACCGAAGAGCTCAGTAACTTTCGACGTGGCACAGTCATAGGATGCCAACGTTTCAAAGGGCTGAAGGGTGTAACACTCACTACAGAACTGCCTCTGGAAGCAACGTCAACACAAGAACTCTTTGTCGGGAACTTAATGAAATGGGTTTCCATGCCAAGCAGCCACACACAAGCCTAAGATCACCTTGCGCAATGCCAAGTGTCAGCTGGAGTGGTGTAACGCTCGCAGCCATTGGACTCTGGAGCAGTGGAAAGGCGTTCTCTGGAGTGATGAATCACCATCTGTCAGTCCGATGGACAATTCTGGGTTTGGTGGATGCCAGGAGAACGCTACCTGCCTGAATGCTGTTTTTCATTTCAGCTCGGCCCCTTAGTTCCAGTGAGGGGAAATCTTATTGCTACAGCATACAATGACATTCCAGACTATTTTGTGCTTCCAACTTTGTGGCAACAGTTTGAGAAGGCCCTTTCCTGTTTCAGCATGACAATGCCCCGGGGTCAAAGGGAGATCCACACAGAAATTGTTTGTCGTGATCGGTGTGGAAGAACTTGACTTGCCTGCACAGAGCCCTGACCTCAACTCCATTGAATACCTTTGGGATGAATTGGAAAGTCGACTGCAAACCAAGCCTAATCGCCTAGCATCAGTGTCTGATCTCACTAATGCTCTCAGGGCTGAATGGAAACAAGTCCCAGCAGCAATGTTCTAACATCTATCGGAAAGCCTTCCCATAAAAGTGGAGGCTGTTATAGCAACAAAGGGGGACTAACTCCATATTCATTTTATAACATAAAAAATATATACCATTTAGCAGACAATTTTGCAAGCGCTCTTACCATGTTGTTTTTCAGCTCAGTGTGAGGAATCTATGTACCTGAACATGGGCTACAGTAGTAGCCATGCTAACCTAACAAACTATCCCACTCTAAGGTCTCACAACCAGTCGGTATAGGGCCTCCAGCCCTCTTAATCACACAGCCCTGGCATTGAGAGTGGTGTAGCACAAGAGGAGGAGGTGCGCCCAGCCTGGTGGATTTAAACCATTGTAACCAGCCTACCACCCCCTCAACCAGCCCACATGAATATCAGTTAGGCTGGCCCTTGACAGGCTAAACAAGGCCTAATCCACCTGTGGATTGTCCAGTAGCCCCATACCTCATTGCATTGTGGGACTTCTCTGGTGCACATTCCTGGCTTGTAGATGGGAAAAATAAGTAATTTACTGTAAATCTATCATAGGATCTCTATAGGGACACTGGGGAAAGGGGGTGTTGGACATCAAGCTGAAAGCTAAAGGACAACAAGCACATGCTACATATCCTCGTGATGTTTGATGTCTGACGATGTGGGAAATCATAGAAAAGACTGAAGAAAAGAAGAGAAGAAGCTACATTGCAATGTTTGTTCTAAGCAATTTACAGTATAATATCTTTGCTGTTTTGTTTCACATACATTTTTATAGCATGTTGTTTATGGCTAACCAGTCTAAATGTATTCAAATCAAAATATCTTGACCTCATGGGTGTTAGTGATACTCTTGGAACTGGGATGCTTTGTTTGAAAAGACTGGTTCCTCAATTTAATTGGCTTGTTACCATCTACCACTAAGTGTCTGAAATTAGACCAAGAGATTGATACTGTTAAGCCTAATTGATGGTAATTTGTCACTCAATTCATTGATATGGGGGACTGGAAGGACTAACCAAATAAACAGCCCACTCTCAAGTAATTGCATAATTTGTGTGCTAATCTGGAGCTCTCTAATTGTTCTGGAGGGCACAGATGAGCAGAACCAAGTTAAGCTGACAGAATAGAACATTTGCAGCAAACAAATCAATTCTCTGTCAGATGTGTTCTGTCTTTAACAATGTAGGAGTTGTTGTTTGATAAAGAATTGTCTGGAATCGTAATGTTTCCCAAGAATCAGAATGTGGAGGTACAGGATGAAGTGGCCAAATTGTTGAAGGTTTCAAAATTCCAGTCACTTTACCCCAAAAATACCAGCTTTTCTAGACATCCAGAAGGAAGATTTTGGGAATCAGGCAAGAATAAGCAGGGAAATCCAGGAATTCCCCGACCAGGATTTATAGAAAACCTGGGCATTTTTGGGGTAAGTTACCAGAATTAAGTGATTGATTGGTGAAAGACAACCCACCTGTGATGAACGATGACTGTTTCCATAACCAACATGCAGCAACACATGAAACATGGTTCATGCCTACATTTCCATTAAACTCCCGTCACACAACCAACATACTGGAAGTACAATTGGACAGCGTATACACCAGGGTTGAGTTCAGTAGGGAAGAGAACATTTTAAAGGCGAGTGAAATGATACACAATTGGAAGGTTTGTCTATCCCATCAGCCACCCAGCCACTGAAAATAGAAGTGTTTTCTAACAAGACTGGTTCAGGGTGACTGAGGGTTGTTTTTGTGTGACAGAGAGGAGGAAGACACAGAGACAAAGAGGCTTAGGAAGACACAGAGACAGACAGACAGAGAACAAGAGAGAAAGACAGAGAGAATGAGAGAAAGAACGAGGGAGAGAGAGAGAGAACGGGAGAGAAAGACAGAGAGAACGAGAGAGAAAGAATGAGAGACAGAGAGATAGATATATACACTACTGTTCAAAGGTGTTTTGGTCACTTAGAAATGTCCTTGTTTTTGAATGAAAAGCAAAAAAAACATGTTCATTAAAATAACATCAAATTGATCAGATCATTGAAGCTTCATTAAATAGTACCCGCAAAATACCAGTGTCAATGTCAACAGTGAAGAGGCGACACCGGGATGCTGGCCTCCTGTTGATGTTGAGACTGGTGTTTTTGCGGGCACTATTTAATGAAGCTGCCAGTTGAGGACTTGTGAGGTGTCTGTTTCTCAAACTAGACGCCCTAATGTACTTGTCCTCTTGCTCAGTTGTGCACTGAGGCCTCCCACTTCTCTTTCTATGCTGGTTAGAGACAGAATGTTCTGTGAAGGGAGTAGTATACAGCGTTGTACGAGTTCTTTAGTTTATTGGCAATTTCTCGCATGTAATTGCCTTCATTTCTCAGAACAAGAATAGATTGACGAGTTTCAGAAGAAAGTTATTTGTTTCTGGCCATTTGGAGCCTGTAATCAAACCCACAATGATGATGCTCCAGATACTCAACTCGTCAAAAGAAGGCCAGTTTTATTTCTTCTTTAATCAGAACAACAGTTTTCAGCTGAGCTAACATAATTGCAAAAGGGTTTTCTAATGATCAACTAGCCTTTGAAATGATAAACTTGGATTAGCTAATACAACGTGCCATTGAACACAGGAGTTATGGTTGCTGATAATGGGCCTCTGTATGCGTATGTAGACTTTTGCTTTTCTTTCAAAAACAAGGACATTTCTAAGTGACCCCAAACTTTTGAACGGTAGTATATTATCTATATATACATAATATGACATTTGAAAAGTCTTTATTCTTTTGGAACATCTATGAGTGTAATGTATACTGTTAATTTGTATTGATTATTTCACTTTTGTGTATTATCTACTTCACTTGGTTTGGCAATGTTAACATACAGTGGGGAGAACAAGTATTTGATACACTGCCAATTTTGCAGGTTTCCCTACTTAGAAAGCATGTAGAGGTCTGTCATTTTATCATAGGTACACTTCAACTGTGAGAGACGGAATCTAAAACAAAAATCCAGAAAATCACATTGTATGATATTTAAGTCGTTAATTTGAATGTTATTGCATGACATAAGTATTTGACCAACCAGTAAGAATTCACTCACAGACCTGTTAGTTTTTCTTAAGAAGCCCTCCTGTTCTCCACTCATTACCTGTATTAACTGCCCTGTTTGAACTTGTTACCTGTATAAAAGACTCCTGTCCACACACCCAATCAAACAGACTCCAACCGCTCCACAATGGCCAAGACCAAAGAGCTGTGTAAGGACATCAGGGATAAAAACTGTAGACCTGCACAAGGCTGGGATGGGCTACAGGACAATAGGCAAGCAGCTTGGTGAGAAGGCAACAACTGTTGGCGCAATTATTAGAAAATGGAAGAAGTTCAAGATGACGGTCAATCACCCTCGGTCTGGGGCTCCATGCAAGATCTCACTCGTGGGGCATCAATGATCATGAGGAAGGTGAGGGATCAGCCCAGAACTACACGGCAGGACCTGGTCAATGACCTGAAGAGAGCTGGGACCACAGTCTCAAAGAAAACCATTAGTAACACACTACGCCGTCATAGATTAAAATCCTGCAGCGCACGCAAGGTCCCCCTGCTCAAGCCAGCGCATGTCCAGGCCTGTCTGAAGTTTGCCAATGACCATCTGGATGATCCAGAGGAGGAATTGGAGAAGGTCATATGTGGTCTGATGAGACAAAAATAGAGCTTTTGGTCTAAACTCCACTCGCTGTGTGTGGAGGATGAAGATGAATGAGTACAACCCCAAGAACACTATCCCAACTGTGAAGCATGGAGGTGGAAACATCATTCTTTGGGGATGCTTTTCTGCAAAGGGGACAGGACGACTACACCGTATTGAGGGGAGGATGGATGGGGCCATGTATCACGAGATCTTGGCCAACAACCTCCTTCCATCAGTAAGAGCATTGAAGATGGGTCGTGGCTGGGTCTTCCAGCATGACAACGACCCAAAACACACAGACAAGGCAACTAAGGAGTGGCTCCATAAGAAGCATCTCAAGGTCCTGGAGTGGCCTAGCCAGTCTCCAGACCTGAACCCAATATAAAATCTTTGGATGGAGCTGAAAGTCCGTATTGCCCAGCTACAGCCCCGAAACCAGAAGGATCTGGAGATGGTCTGTATGGAGGAGTGGGCCAAAATCCCTGCTGCAGTGTGTGCAACCTGGTCAAGAAATACAGGAAATGTATGATCTCTGTAATTGCAAATAAAGGTTTCTGTACCAAATATTAAGTTCTGCTTTTCTGATGTATCAAATACTTATGTCATGCAATAAAATGCTAATTAATTACTTAAAAATCATATAATGTGATTTTCGGGATTTAAAAAAAAAATGTTTAGATTCCGTCTCTCCCAGTTGAAGTGTACCTATGATAAAAATGACAGACCTCTACATGCTCTGTAAGTGGGAAAACCTGCAAAATCTGCAGTGTATCAAATACTTGTTCTCCCCACTGTATGTTTCCCATGCCAATAAAGCCCTTGAATTAAATTGATAGACAGAGAGAACAAGAGATAGACAGAATGAGAGAGAACTAGAGAGATAGAGAGAAGGAGAGATCGACAGAGAGAACGAGACAGACAAACAAAAGAGAGAGAGCGCTAGCTGGGCATTAAGCCTCAGAGACAAGCCTCTTTATCAGCCAGCTGACCAGATCCAGCCAGACACATAGTAGAACCCAGGCCCTGTCCATTACCTGTCATCTCAGGCAGCCCGGGACGGCCTAACAACCAGGCGGAGGACGGCTGATTGGGGAGACATGCTAAGCATGGGGAGGACAGTGTGTATTTTTGTTGTTACACAGAACAGAGATCCCTTCACATTGTTTTTTGTTGTGACCTTTCTAAACCACTGAGGAGTTCATTACGAAAGCACAACAAGAATAACGTGAAGGGATCTGTTTTCTCACAGAAAACAGAAAGAAACTGTTGGAAATGCCCAGCCCGAGTGAACAGATGAAAGCTCATTTGAATGCAGGAGTGTATATTTATTTTAAAATGCTCCAGCGCGAAACATTGGCACAAAGTCAGGTATGGTAATTAGAAAAACTTTACACTGTGGCGCTTTTTATACAGACCCCAAAATGGAAGGGATGTCGAGCCCAGAGCTTTCATTCTACACACAGTGGCTGGGTGACACTTCCCCAACACAACAGAGGTAGGGGGAGGAATTTTTTGATTAGATTAACTTTATTATCCTAACATAGAGAATCCATGTTTGACCGAAGCACAATTACACACGCAACCCATTACTGTCCCAGAGACAACACGGCTTGGGGCAGTTAGACTCAATGCAAGGGAGACTGCTTTTCTTCTGCTAAGGTTCTATTGTTCTACTTCTGCTAATAAAACCACAGTGTTGGGGGCTGACCCTTCTGGTGAAATGACAACTAGTTCCCAGCCAGCCAACCAGGCAGGCAAAGAGTACTGACTCCGATGCTTCCCCACAGTTGTGTCAAGTTGGCTGGATGTTCTTTGGTGACGGACCATTCTTGATACACTCGAGAAACTGTTGAGCGTGAAAAACCCGGCAGGATTGCAATTCCGTGACACAAACCGGTGCGCCTGGCACCTACTACCATAATCTGTTCAAAGGCACATACATCTTTTGTCTTGCCCATTCACCCTCTGAATGGCACACATACACAATTTGTGTCTCATTTGTCTCGAGGCTTGAAAATGCATCTTTAACCTGTCTCCTCCCCTTCATCTACACTGATTGAAGTGGATTTACATCAATAAGGGATCTTAGCTTTCATCTGGATTCACCTGGTCACTCTATGTCATGGAAAGAGCAGGTGTATTTCATGTTTTGTACACTCAGTGTATGTCACTGTGCTTCTATATTCTATATATATTATTGGGGCCCACACAAATTTCTGCAAGCCATCTAGCAATACATTTCTGGGTAAGCTACTGACAGGAGGACAGACATGGGCTTGCCGTCACATGCCAGGGGAATCATAAAGATGATGGGAATGACCTTTGCACCCTGGTGCTTATCTATTGGCATGCTGGTAAGGACAGAGAGGGATAGATGGCGGTGCCAGTCTGTGTCATGGAACACACAGAGGGCACCATGAGCGTTGATGTGATTTGTTAGGGAGCCATTGCTAAAAGCCCCCCTCCCGTGAGGCCTGTCTTGCGACGCTGGTCAATATTTGACCCTCTGATCATCATGTGACATATGAACTTTGCAGGATTTTTCATTGCGAGTTGAATGCAGTGCTTCAACAGGGCCAGTTCTACTACTCGAGAGAAGTAGTGCCGACACCTTTTATAGAATAATATAAGCTCTAAAATACCATGAGCGCTGGGACCTAAAATGTAGAGAGTATCACCACCCAAAGAGTAAAGCGTATCGCCACTTCAAGCACAGGCTTCATCCGAACATACACACAGCAGGCCTACCAACTTTCCAAATGACGTTAAAACATTCAGAATGTTTAGTGACCATGATAAAAGCTGAGCATATCTTTGATCCAGATTAGGTCTTGATCCTAGAGTACTAGGCATATGCTGTGTTCCTGTATAGCCTAATAGCTGACCTTTTAGCAAAGATGAAAACATGGAAAATGGCAGATGAAAGGAGAAGAAAGGACATGCCTTACATAAAGGACAACATAACTAGTGCATATCTGCCTTTGCCCTCTGTACTGCTAGCTAACGTTCAATTGCTGGAAAATAAATGGGACAAAGTGAAAGCATGTATATCCTACCAATGGGACATAAAAAAATCATATTTTATGTTTCACCGAGTCGCTGCTGAACGACGACATTAATAACATATAGCTGGTTATACACTCTATCGGTAGGATAGAACAGCAGCCTCTGGTAAGACACGGGGCGGGGCCTATGCATATTTGTAAATAACAGCTGGTGCACGATATCTAAGGACGTTTCGAGGTTTTGCTCGCCTTAGGTAGAGTATCTCATGATAAGCTGTAGACCACACTATCTACCTAGAGAGTTTTCAACTGTATTTGTTGTAGCTGTCTACATACCACCACAGACTGACGCTGGCACTAAAAACCGCACTCAATGAGCTGTATTCCGCCATAAGCAAAAAGGAAAATGCTCATCCAGAGGCGGCGCTCCTAGTGGCCAGGGACTTTAATGCAGGGAAACTTAAATCAGTTTTGCCTAATTTCTTTAGCATGTTAGATATGCAACCAGAGGGGTAAAAAACTCTAGACCACCTTTACTCCACACACAGAGACCGATACAAAGCTCTCCCTCGTCCTCCATTTGGCAAATCTGACCATAATTCTGTCCTACTGATTCCTGCTTACAAGCAAAAATTAAATGTGGAAGCACCAGTGACGCGGCCTATAAAAAAGTGGTCAGATGAAGCAGATGCTAAACTACAGGACTGTTTTGCCAGCACAGACTGGAATATGTTCCGTGATTCTTCCGGTGGCATTGAGGAGTACACCACATCAGTAATTGGCTTCATCAGTAAGTGTATTGATGACGTTGTTCCCACAGTGACCGTACGTACATACCCCAACCAGAAGCCATGAATTACAGGCAACATCCGCTAAAGGGTAGAGCTGCCACTTTCAAGGAGTTAAGTTTATTGAGTTGAGTTTATTTTATTTTTACAGGGACAGTGCACATTAATCAACATTTCAGTAAAAGTGCAGGTTTTAGCCAGCCGGCTAATTTTCAACTTCAGTCCCTGGGCAGGTTATAAGAGTGGGACTCTAACCCGGAAGCTTATAAGAAATCCCGCTATGCCCTCCGATGAACCATCAGACAGGCAAAGCATCAATACAGTCAAAGAGCAAATCGTACTACGACGGCTCCGACGCTCGTCGGATGTGGCAGGACTTGCAAACTATTACAGACTACAAAGGGAAGCACAGCCGAGAGCTGCCCAGTGACACCAGCCTACCAGATGAGCTAAATCATTTCTATACTTGATTCAAGACAAGTGACACTGAAACATGCATGATAGCATCAGCTGTTCTGGACAACTGTCCAAGACAGACAGACAGATATACATACAGTGGGGCAAAAAGTATTTAGTCAGCCACCAATTGTGCAAGTTCTCCCACTTGAGAGAGGCCTGTAATTTTCATCATAGGTACAATTAAACTATGACAGACAAATGAGAAAATAAATCCAGAAAATCACATTGTAGGATTTTTTATGAATTTATTTGCAAATTATGGTGGAAAATAAGTATTTGGTCACCTACAAACAAGCAAGATTTCTGGCTCTCACAGACCTCTTCTTCAAGAGGCTCCTCTGTCCTCCACTCGATACCTGTTTTAATGGCACCTGTTTGAACTTGTTATCAGTATAAAAGACATCTGTCTTTTTGTGGTCTGTTTGTGTTTGTGAACAGAGCCCCAGGACAGCAACACAATTAGACCCAAGAAAATCATGAAAAAACTACAATGGAAAGAATTTATGAAAACACAATTCAAACTAGAATGCTATTTGGCCCTAAACATATTTGACTATGTACAGACTCAGTGAGCATAGCCTTGCTATTGAGAAAGGCTGCCGAAGGCAGACCTGGCTCTCAAGAGAAGAAAGGCTATGTGCACACTGCTCACAAAATGAGGTGGAAACTGAGCTGCACTTCAAAACCTCCCTCCCAAATGTATGACCATACTAGAGACGCATATTTGCCTCAGATTACACAGACACACACATTTTTAAAATAAATCAAATTTGGATCAACTCCCATATCTATTAGGTGAAATATCACAGTGTGCAATTACAGCAGCACGATTTGTGACCTGTTGCCACAATAAAAGGGCAACCAGTGAAGAACCAACTCCATTGTAAATACAACCTATTTTAATGTTTTTTTTTATTTTCACATCATTTGCACATCTTTACAACACTGTATATATACATAATATGACATTTGAAATGTATTTGTTCTTTTGGAACATTTGTAAGTGTAATGTTTACTATAAAAAATGTATTGTTTGCTCTCTATGTCACTTGCTTTGGCAATGTAAACATATGTTTCCCATGCCAATAATGCCCTTGAATTGAAGAGAGAGAGAGAGAGAGAGAGAGAGAGAGAGAGAGAGAGAGAGAGAGAGAGAGAGAGAGAGAGAGAGACAGAGAGAGAAAAAGACAGAGAGACAGAGATACAGAGAGAGAAAAAAATAATAGGTATCAAGCCAGAGAGACAGGAGAGCGAGAGAGACACACTGCAGAGGGAGAAACCCAGAGTGCGGTAGCACCACCCAGTGGTGTCAGAGTTCCATGCAGGAAGAGTGGGCCTACTGCTATAGTGTCTGCCTGTTAGCCCTGAGCAACAATGCTACTGTATGCATGGCTAATAAGGGAGGATGTGCTTGGAGTGGCTAGACACATGGGGAGGAGTCAGCAACATTTTCACAAAGTTCAGGAGGGTCCTGTTCAGAATGGTGCAACACTTACACAACATGAAGATAGAAATGTATTGTGTAGAACAGATAGGATTGTCTCTCAAGTAAAATAGGGAATCATATTGGATCTATTTGTTCTACATGCGGCGTTCTGCATGTTTCACCTCTGACTTCAAATCAACTCCCAGCCCCTACGTCCTCATAGGAACTTGTGTAGATCTGCGAGGTTTGAAAAATGTAATGATAACAAAAGGACTAATAGAATAATAATAGTAAAATAATCATTATAATAGCTTAATCTTGCCTTCTTAAAATATTTGCCAAATTGCATATCCAATCACTTCAGATATACAGGTGTGCCGAGTGGCTAGGGACAAAGGGGTTAGGGCCTAGGGGTGGATTTGGAACTCAGAAGTGAGATCCTTCAAGAGCATCAACCCAGGCATGATCACATCTACTATAACAGGGTTGTGTTTAGTCGATAAGAAACAGAAGACTCCAAAACGGGGACATTACTATCCATCAGTGTTATCTACCTGTCCAATTAGACTTGTGTTTTCGTTTTCCATTTCAAAATGTGGTCCTTCTGTAGCTCAGTTGGTAGAGCATGGCGCTTGTAACGCCAGGGTAGTGGGTTCGATCCCCGGGACCACCCATACGTAGAATGTATGCACACATGACTGTAAGTCGCTTTGGATAAAAGCGTCTGCTAAATGGCATATATATATATATATAAAATGCTTTAAAACACCGCCATGAGAAAAAGTACGGTCCCAAATACTTATTCAGTTTCTCCTCCTGTGACAAAGTATAATAAAGGCATTACGGTATTTTCAGTCAAACTCTCTGTGGAAATGTTTCCCTTTCAAGTCGTCTCGATCATCCCCTTTCTTCACCCATTAAAGAGACTTTGAAAAGAAAGCTGTACTTCCCAGCAGAAGCAAAATACTTTAATCAGTGTCTATTTTAAAGACGCTTTTTGTTCCACAGGGCCATATTCTTCTCTTCTTCCCACTCCCTAAATGCAGAGTAAATCACAGCCTCAGAGTCACACAGTCTGCCACAGCCAAAACCCCCACAGCTCAGAAGTACTGCAACCTATTTCTCTGCAGTAAAAACGACTGAACCCAGACTACAAGTTCAGTTCTGTATTTCTCTCACAGTATGAGATGTCTGGAGCTCTCACCCAGGTGATTAAGAGTATCATGTCTACTGTTTAGTTGTGGTCTGTCCCTCAATCACATATCACATTCTGAGTGTACTGGATTTGACAGTTGGTGTGGTGAGTAACCTTGCCTGAGACATGAAGATATGCATAGCACATAAACTGTATATACACACACACACACGCATATATATATATATATATACACATTATATCACAAAAGTGAGTACACCCTCACATTTTTGTAAATATTTGAGTATATCTTTTCATGTGACCACACTGTCTAAATGTCTAAACCGCTGGCAACAAAAGTGAGTACACCCCTAAGTGAAAATGTCCAAATTGGGCCCAATTAGCCATTTTCCCTCCCCAGTGTTATGTGACTCGTTAGTGTTACAAGGTCTCAGGTGTGAATGGGGAGCAGGTGTGTTAAATTTGGTGTCATCGCTCTCACACTCCCTCATACTGACTGGTCATTGGAAGTTCAACATGGCACCTCATGGCAAAGAACTCTCTGAGGATCTGAAAAAAATAATTGTTGCCCTACATAAAGATGGCCTGGGCTATACGAAGATTGCCAAGACCCTGAAACTGAGCTGCAGCACGGTGGCCAAGACCATACAGCGGTTTAACTGGACAGGTTCTACTCAGAACAGGCCTCGCCATGGTCGACCAAAGAAGTTGAGTGCACGTGCTCAGCGTCATATCCAGAGGTTGTCTTTGGGAAATAGACGTATGAGTGCTGCCAGCATTGCTGCAGAGGTTGAAGGGGTGGGGGTCAGCCTGTCAGTGCTCAGACCATACGTACACTGCATCAAATAGGTCTGCATGGCTGTGTCCCAGAAGGAAGCCTCTTCTAAAGATGATGCACAAGAAAGCCCGCAAACAGTTTGCTGAAGACATGCAGACTAAGGACATGGATTACTGGAACCATGTCCTATGGTCTGATGAGACCAAGATAAACTTATTCAGATGGTGTCAAGCGTATGTAGCGGCAACCAGGTGAGGAGTACAAAGACAAGCATGGTGGTGGGAGTGTCATGGTCTGGGGCTGCATGAGTTCATGAGCTACAGTTCATTGAGGGAACCATGAATGCCAACATGTACTGTGACATACTGAAGCAGAGAATGATCCCCTCCCTTCGGAGTCTGGGCCGTAGGGCAGTATTCCAACATGATAACGACCCCAAACACACCTCCAAGACGACCACTGCCTTGCTAAAGAAGCTGAGGGTAAAGGTGATGGACTGGCCAAGCATGTCTCCAGACCTAAACCCTATTGAGCATCTGTGGGGCATCCTCAGACGGAAGGTGGAGGAGGCAACATCCACCAGCTCCGTGATGTCGTCATGGAGGAGTGGAAGAGGACTCCAGTGGCAACCTGTGAAGCTCTGCTGAACTCCATGCCCAAGAGGGTTAAGGCAGTGCTGGAAAATGGTGGTGGCCACAGAAAATATTGACACTTTGGGCCCAATTTGGACATTTTCACTTAGGGGTGTACTCACTTTTGTTGCCAGCGGTTTAGAGGTTAATGGCTGTGTGTTGAGTTATTTTGAGGGGACAGCAAATGTACTGTTATACAATCTGTACACTCACTACTTTACATTGTAGCAAAGTGTCATTTCTTTAGTGTTGTCACATGAAAAGATATACTCAAATGTTTACAAAAATGTGAGGGGTGTACTCACTTTTGTGATACGCTGTACATACATACATACATACATACATACATACATACATACATACATACATACATACATACATACATACATACATACATACATACACACATACCAGCAAAAAAAAGAAACATTTCTCAGGACCTTGTCTTTCAAAGATAATTTGTCAAGTCGATATAACTTCACAGATCTTCATTGTGAAGGGTTTAAACACTGTTTCCCATGCTTGTTCAATGAACCATAAACAATTAATGAACATGCACCTGTGGAACGGTTGTTAAGACACTAACAGCTTTCAGACGGTAGGCAAATAAGGTCACAGTTATGAAAACTTAGGACACTAAAGAGGCCTTTCTACTGACTCTGAAAAACACCAAAAGAAAGATGCCCAGGGTCCCAGCTCATCTGTGTGAACGTGCCTTAGGCATGCTGCAAGGAGGCATGAGGACTGCAGTTGTGGCCAGGGCAATAAATTGCAATGTCCGTACTGTGAGACGCATAAGACAGCTACAGGGAGACAGGACGGACAGCTGATCGTCCCGCAGCGCAGACCACGTGTAACAACACCTGCACAGGATCGGTACATCCAAACATCATACCTGCGGGACAGGTACAGGATGGCAACAACAACGGCCCAAGTTACACCAGGAACGCACAATCACTCCATCAGTGCTCAGACTATATATACACACACACTGAAGAAAAAATATAAACGCAACATGTAAAGTGTTGGTCCCATGTTTCATGAGCTAAAATAGAAAATCACAGAAATGTTTCCATCGGCACCAAGTTTATTTATTTCCTCTCAAATGCTGTGCAAAAATTTGTTTATATCCCTGTTAGTGAGCACTTCTCATTTGCCAAGATAATCCATCCACCTAATAGGTGTGACATATCAAGACGCTGATTAAAGAGCATGATCATTACACAGGTGCACCTTG
This sequence comes from Oncorhynchus keta, assembly GCF_023373465.1. Classification (NCBI taxonomy): domain Eukaryota; kingdom Metazoa; phylum Chordata; class Actinopteri; order Salmoniformes; family Salmonidae; genus Oncorhynchus; species Oncorhynchus keta. Next base: position 31,668 of record NW_026279543.1, read on the forward strand.
TTGGGGACAATAAAAGCCCACTTTAAAATGTGCAGTTTTGTCACACAAGACATCGCCACAGATGTCTCAAGCGCACTTGACAGTCCACTTGGTGTTTGCCAAACGGCATCCTCCCTCTCCCCTGAGACAATCCTGCAGGTAAGAAACCGGATGTGGAGGTTCTGGGCTGGTGTGTTTTTTGGGGGGCATCTGTACCTTACTTTACTATTTATATTTTTGATTACTTTTACTTTTATTCCAATAAATTCCTAAAGAAAATCAAACTTTTACTTCATACATTTTTTCCTGACACCCAAAAGTACTAGTTGTAACATTGCTATGGGACTTGTTTCCATTCAGCCGTAGAGCATTAGTGAGATCGGGCACTGATGTTGGGCGATTAGGCCTGGCTCACAGTCGGCTTTCAAATTCATCCAAAAGGTGTTCGATGGGGTTGTTGAGGTCAGGCTCTGTGCAGGCCAGTAAAGTTCTTCCACACCGATCTCGACATACCATTTCTGTATGGACCTCGCTTTGTGCACGGGTGCATTGTCATGCTGAAAAACAGGAAAGGACTTCCCAAACTGTTACCACAAGTTGGAAGCACAGAATCGTCTAGGAATGTCATTGTATGCTGGGCTTAGCCTGAACCATGAAAAACAGTCCCAGACCATTATTCCTCCTCTACCAAACTGTACAGTTGGCACTATGCATTCGGGCAGGTAGCGTTCTCCTAGCATCCGCTAAACCCAGATTCATCCATCGGACTGCCATAACGTGAAGCATGATTCATCACTCCAGAGAACACGTTTCCTCTACTCCAGAGTCCAATGGCGGTGAGCTTTACACCACCCAGCCAACGCTTGGTATTGCACATAGTGATCTTAGGCTTGTGTGTGGCTGCTCGGCCATGGAAACTCATTTCATGAAGCTTCCGTCAAACAGTTCTTGTGCTGACATTGCTTCCAGAGGCAGTTTCTGAACTCGGTAGTGTATGTTGCTACTGAGGACAGACGAAATTTGACAAACTGACTTGTTGGAGAGGTGATGTCCTATGACAGTGCCACGTTGAAAGTCACTGAGCTCTTCAGTAAGACCATTCTACTGCCATGTTTGTCAACAGGTGTGGCTGAAATAGCCAAATCACTCATTTGAAAGGGTGTCCACATACTTTTGTTTATATGGTGTAGAGTAGTGGTTCCCATACCCCTTCAAACATTCAACCTCCAACTGCGCACCCCATCTAGCACCAGGGTCAGCGTATTTCTCTCAAATGTTGTTTCTTGCCATCATTGTAAACCTGCCACACACATTACTAATGATACATTTATTAAACATAAGAATGAGTGTGAGTTTTTGAAACAACCCGGCTCTTTGAAGTGACAAAGAGCTCTTAAAGGAACAGGTCACAAATAATAATATTATAATAATCAAGGATTTTGCTCTTTATTTAGCCATCTTACAAATAAAACCTTATTTGTTAATAAAAATGGTGAATAACTTAATGAGAAGGGTGTGCTTGAAAGGACACACGTAACTCTGCAATGTTGGGTTGTATTGAGAGAGTCTCAGTCACAGTCTGTGCCTGTATTTAGTTTTCATGCTAGTGAAGGCCGAGGAATAAACTCTCACATAGGTACATAGTTGCCAAGGACATCAGTATCTTAATAGTGGGATTTGCCAAGACAAGAAACTCTGAGGGCAGCCCTATCCAGAAATCTGGCAGTGGCTTCTGATTAAATGACATTTTCACAGAAACGCTTGTTGCAATTTCGATGAGGCTCTCTTGTTCAGATATCGTGAAGTAGACTGAGGCAGAGCATGAAAGGAATAATAAATCCAGTTGTTTGTGTCGCCCATTTCGGGAAAGTACCTGTGTAATTGTGCACCCAGCTCACTCAGCTGCTACGCTATATCACATTTGACATTGTCCGTAAGCTTGAGTTTATTTATACAAAAAAATAATACAACTGTGTATTTGTCCTTGTTAATGCAGACAGAAAGAGCTCCGACTTGTTAATCATAGCCTCAATTTTATCCAACACATTGAATATAGTTGCAGAGAGTCCCTGGAATCCTAGATTCAGATCATTCAGGCGAGAAAACATCACCCAGATAGGCCAGTCGTGTGAGAAAACTCATCATCATGCAAGCGGTCAGACAAGTGAAAAATTATGGCCAGTAAAGAAAACTTAAGCTTGTCTCTCAATTCAAAATAACGTGTCAATACTTTGTCCCTTGTTAACCAGTGCACTTCTGTATGTTGTAAAGTGTTACATGGTCGCTGTCCATATCATTTGCATAATGCAGAAAAAAAACACGAGAGTTCAGGGGCCTTGATTTAACAAAGTTAACCATTTTCACTGTAGTGTACAAATGTATTCCAAGCTGTCAGGCATTCCCTTGGCAGCAAGGGCATCTCTGTGGATGCTGCAGTGTACCCAAGTGGCGTCGGGAGCAGCTGCTTGCACGCGCGTTACCACTCCACTATGTCTCCCTGTCATGGCTTTTGCGCCATCAGTACAGATACCAACATGAGCAGCAGCTATGTTTGGCTACATACGGACCGTTAGTGGAAATCCCGCGAGAGAGTAACGGTTAATGTGATTGGATGTTAATTATTTGACTAGGCTACCTGTATTTGACATTGTGTTGTTATTTCGCTGAACACTAGAAGGTTTCCTGTGAAAGCATTCATAATCTGTAGGCTATTGGCTAGTCATCAATATTGTCATAGAATCATGAAGTAATATCCCATAATTTGTACCTACTGCATACAAAACAAGGTAATGGGCCACAGGGCATAGTGGACCAACCCTACTCAGGCTTTGTGAGGCAACCCAAAGCACTGTTCCTCAGATGGCTCTATGTTGGTCTGGACAACAACATTTTGGTATACATTTGATGGGTAAGGATAAAGGGCATAAGGTTAACCTGGGCCACATTGCGAAAACATTTTCTCTAAAAGTAGCAGATATGCTTGTGAGAGGAAAAAAACTGCTTTTTTCAATATTCATTTTTTAGAATTTTGCCAACCCATTAACATAGATTGCATTCCATGATTAATCTATGGGGGAAAACATAATTGTATCAACAGTGACTACTCGGAACACGAGCATACGCTCTGGCTAATAAAGAATACTCTACAGGCTTCTCCCTGTGTGCAAAAGAGAGTCATCAGAAAAGCAACTGTGCAATATTCCCGTCGTATCCTTGGTAGAGAAAGAAGGCAGCAGAGAGAAGTGAAGGAGGGAGAAACAGGTCGATGCGGGCTGACAAAATTAGAAAAGGAAAGCTATTTCTACTATTTAAAGTTTGATGACACAATCGAGATGAAATCAGGTGTAGTGGTGTCATCTTTCTCCATTTTGTCAACGTGATGATGTAATTATGAAGAGAGGGGCCCTCACACACCCAGCTTGTGGTGTTCACAACTAACCGAGAGGAGAATGAATTGATTGAAGTGAGATACTGGAGCCTGATAACTCATTTGGGTCTTGTCTCTTAAAGGATGTGAAGTAATATGTCTGTCGTAACATTGAATGAACCCAATTATAAAGACTAAGACTAAACTATGAGGTTTTGTTGAATATTTTGTCCCAAATTGTAGCCAAAGATGGCATTGCTAGACGGACAATTTCCTGACAAATCCCTGTAAGTTTTTGACCGACTGTGTAGGCCCGCTGAGCTAAAGCATAAGCATTAACTCTGACGGCTAATGCAAGTTGTCAGGACTCAAGTAAGCTTCACTGTGTTTCTATTCTCTGGTACATTTATCATATTGTGTTGTCATGGCTGTGACATGCTGTCAATGTGATGGGTGTCTGTCCAGATTATTATCAATGTAAGTTCATCTCAACTGTATGTGTGATTTAAAACCTGTTATCGGGAGTGGTTCCCATTTGGGAACGACCCCTCCCACGTTCAGCTGGAACGTGGCGCATGGAACATAAAAAAATATTCTTAGAAATATTTAACCTCCACACATTAACAAGTCCAATAGCTCAATTGAAAGATAAACACCGTGTTCATCTACCCAGCAAGTCAGATTTCTAAAATGGTTTACGGTGAAACATAGCACATATTTATGTCAAACCACCACCAAAGACACAGCTCATTTGAATAGCCATGTTGAACAAAAAATGCAATCAACAAACGTAGGATTAAAAGAAAAATAATTCACTAACCTTTTGAAAATCTTCATCAGATGACAGTAATAGGACATGTTACACAGTACATTTTATGTTTTTTTTTAATAATATGCTATTTATATCCATAAATCTCTGTTTACAATGACGCCAAGTTGAAAAAATGCTACTCAAATGTCCGGAGAAATGATGATAGCTCCGCCAGATAACGTCAGATAACAAGCAATACACATCATGAACTTTGACTAAATATACATGTTCTACATATAGATAGAAAGATACACTTCTTCTTAATGCAACCGCTGTGTTACATTTACTTTTAACGTTACAGAATTTGTTCACTAGGCTATAATATGAGACGGCGCTCAGACATTAGCATTATGTCTCCTCTATGTTGGAGTCCACAGAAACACAAAAATTACCACATAAATATTCCCTTACCTTTGATGTTCTTCGATCAGAAGCCGTGGAAGGAGTCATACTTACCAAAAACTGCGTTTGGTTTTCAAGTCTGTGTCTTTGGGCTATCAAACGCGACAAATTCAGTCTGAAATGCAGCCAAAATTCTAGTGGATGCGCATCAAAACTTCAAAATGACATTATATGTCGACTAAACTGGTCAAACTAATTGCAGAATCAAGCTTTAGCATGTTCTAAACGTGCAAAACAATTCTTAGCTCGAACAGACAAACCGACATCGTTTGGTCAATCCTGAAAGAAAGAGAGCTCCGGACCCGACGCGCATGAAAGTACATGTATTTTCGTGACCCGAAGGTTTCAGCCCGCCAAAAGGCGAGGGAGCGCGCAATTCTCACAATGAAACGCCCCCATTGAAGCGAGACATCGCGCTGAAGGGATAGAAACTGTTCCCAGATCCGTAGCTGGTTGGGAAGGGTGGGGGCGATGACGTCAAAGTTGGCCCAACTTTTCTGATGACAAAGAGAGTTTGGGAGAATGCTGCCCTGAGAGTTCTGCTTTACATACAGACATAATTTGAACGGTTTTGAAGCTTTAGAGTGTTTTCTATTCAATAATAATTATTATATGCATATATTAGCAATTTTGGACAGATTTATTTTCTGTTTACTATTACAGTATTCTGCCCTATCCCCCAACAGCTATTTTGCTATTTGTTTAGTGCTTTAAAGGTGAATTGGTTGTAATATGAAACGAAGAAAAGAGAAAAATATACAAATGCAACCAGAGAAATATACACTGCTCACAAAAATAAGGAACACTTAAAAACACAATGTAACTCCAAGTCAATCACACTTCTGTGAAATCAAACTGTCCACTTAGGAAGCAACACTGATTGACAATAAATGTCACATGCTGTTGTGCAAATGGAATAGACAATAGGTGGAAATTATAGGCAATTAGCAAGACATCCCCCAATAAAGGAGTGGTTCTGCAGGTGGTGACCACAGACCAATTCTCAGTTCCTATGCTTCCTGGCTGATGTTTTGGTCACTTTTGAATGCTGGCGGTGCTTTCACTCTAGTAGTAGCATGAGACGGAGTCTACAACCCACACAAGTGGCTCAGGTAGTGCAGCTCATCCAGGATGGCACATCAATGCGAGCTGTGGCAAGAAGGTTTGCTGTGTCTGTCAGCGTAGTGTCCAGAGCATGGAGGTGCTACCAGGAGACAAGCCAGTACATCAGGAGACGTGGAGGAGGCCATAGGAGGGCAACAACCCAGCAGCAGGACCACTACCTCTGCCTTTGTGCAAGGAGGAGCAGGAGGAGCACTGCCAGAGCCCTGCAAAATGACCTCTAGCAGGCCACAAATGTGCATGTGTCTGCTCAAACGGTCAGAAACAGACTCCATGATGGTGGTATGAGGGCCCGACGTCCACAGGTGGGGGTTGTGCTTACAGCCCAACACCGTGCAGGATGTTTGGCATTTGCCAGAGAACACCAAGATTGGCAAATCGCCACTGGCGCCCTGTGCTCTTCACAGATGAAAGCAGGTTCACACTGAGCACCTGTGACAGACATGACAGAGTCTGGAGACGCCGTGGAGAACGTTCTTCTGCCTGCAACATCCTCCAGCATGACCGGTTTGGCGGTGGTGAGATGAGATCCCTCAGACCCCTTGTGAGACCATATGCTGGTGCGGTTGGCCCTGGGTTCCTCCTAATGCAAGACAATGCTAGACCTCATGGCTGAGTGTGTCAGCAGTTCCTGCAAGAGGAAGGCATTGATGCTATGGACTGGCCCGCCCGTTCCACAGACCTGAATCCAATTGAGCACATCTGGGACATCATGTCTCGCTCCATCCACCAACGCCACATTGCACCACAGACTGTCCAGGAGTTGGCGGATGCTTTAGTCCAGGTCTGGGAGGAGATCCCTCAGGAGACCATCCGCCACCTCATCAGGAGCATGCCCAGGCGTTGTAGGGAGGTCATACAGGCACGTGGAGGCCATGCACACTACTGAGACTCATTTTGACTTGTTTTAAGGACATTACATCAAAGTTGGATCAGCCTCTAGTGTGGTTTTTTCCACTTTAATTTTTAGTGTGACTCCAAATCCAGACCTCCATGGGTTGATAAATTTGATTTCCATTGATAATTTTTGTGTGATTTTTGTTGTCAGCACATTCAACTATGTAAAGAAAAAAAAAGTATTTAATAAGAATATTTCATTCATTCATATCTAGATGTGTTATTTTAGTGTTCCCTTTATTTTTTTGAGCAGTGTATATTTTTATTTTGTGATTCGCTGCCTCTCCAAGGTCTTATAATGGATTTCTTAACCCTGCTGTTCATGCTCTCCCTCCCTCCATCAGCAGCAATATGTGGGTCACAAAGCTATTTCTATTATTTAGCCGAATGAAGCGTGAAAACACGCTAAACTTTAATATTTAACAGTACAACAAAAAACTTTGTATGATCTCTTCTCCCCCCTTCCCTCCCTAAAAGCTTTTATTGTTTGGAAGGGGAGAAGAAAATCATTTCAGATGTATTATTTTCCCTATGAATGAATTGGAGATGAATGGGAAGTCTTGGATTTGCTCAACTTTTTCCAACCCCAATCTACATGCACTGCAAAGCTTTTGTTGAAATCAATTATGATAATCCCCAATGTTGGCACACATGTTCGTATCCCAATGCGTTTGGAGAAATGAATCAAGTCGCTGCCTGCCTGCAACAAAGCCAATTCCCTTCCTGGCTGTGTTGCTTTGATATTCATTTATAGGGAGAGCGCCTGAGAGTACACTTGACTATCTCAAACCACAACTAAAGAAGAAAGGCTCAGATGTAACTTCGACCTCCAAAGCGATGATCAAAACCTCATGGTCGCTTTATGGGTCAACTCACTCTCGAGTACAAGTTTTAACAACACCCGAGGCTACTAAAGTAGGCTACAGCTCAAACAATCTGTTATAAGAGTACTTCAAGGCACTTTATGTACTGTAAGTACCATTATGAACCCCAAAATGGATGATCAAAATGATGGTTGTCCTTATGTTATGTTATGTCAACACTCAAGGCCACTAAAGTAGGCCACCATTACCACCTAAGGACCATTGTGAACCCAAGAATACCTCTAAATAACATAACACTTTCATTTGGTGATCTTGAGCATTGCGCTCGGACCGATCACAGGTACTTAACATGCCCATCTCAGCTCAGAGAGAAAAGAAAATAAGAGATTTAAGAGAGAAAATGAAATATTTAAGAGACTATAGATGGATAGGTGTGACCAAAGAATCATTTCTATTTGAGAGAGATTTCATAGCTGGAACTGAATGGTTGAGCAACAGAGGGGTCAAATCAAAAATCAAATCAAATTTTATTTGTCACATACACATGGTTAGCAGATGTTAAATGCAGTGCAGTGAAATGCTTGTGCTTCTAGTTCCGACAATGCAGTGATAACCAACAAGTAATCTAACTAACAATTCCAAAACTACTATCTTATACACAGCGTAAGGGGATAAGAACATGTACATAAGGATATATGAATGAGTGATGGTACAGAGCATACAGTAGATGGTATCGAGTACAGTATATACATATGAGATGAGTGTGTAGACAAAGTAAACAAAGTGGCATAGTTAGAGTGGCTAGTGATACATGTGTTACATAATGATGCAGTCGATGATGTCAGTGTCTGTAAGTGGCTTTTTGGAAGGAATTGGGTGGGCCTACTACATATCGACTGGCCAAAACG
>NW_026279544.1:0-19080 GCF_023373465.1 Oncorhynchus keta
ATGAAACCAATTATTTTTTATATATACAGTTGATGTCGGAAGTTCACATACACCTTACTCAAATAAATTTAAACTCAGTTTTTCAAAATTCCTGACATTTAATCCTAGTAAAAAAATCCCTGTTAGTTAAGATCCCTGTCAGTTAAGATCACCACATTATTTTAAGAATGTGAAATGTCAGAATAATAGTAGAGATAATTATTTATTTCAGCTTTTATTTCTTTCATCACATTCACAGTGGGTCAGAAGTTTACATACACTCAATTAGATATTTGGTAGCATTGTCTCTAAATTGTTTAACTTGGGTCAAACGTTTTGGGTAGCCTTCCACAAGCTTCCCACAATAAGTTGGGTGAATTTTGGCCCAGTCCTCCTGACACAGCTGGTGTAACTAAGTCAGGTTTGTAAGGCCTCCTTGCTCGCAAAACACTTTTTCAGTTCTGCCCACAAATTTTCTATAGGATTGAGGTCAGGGCTGTGTGATGGCCACGCCAATACCTTGACTTTGAAGTCCTTAAGCCATTTTGCCGCAACTTTGGAAGTATTCTTGGGGTCATTGTCCATTTGGAAGACCCATATGCGATCAAGCTTTAACTTCCTGACTGATATATTGAAGACATCAAGACATCCACATAATTTTCCTGCCTCATGATGCCATCTATGTTGTGAAGTGCACCAGTCCTCCTGCAGCAAAGCACCCCCACAACATGATGCTGCCACCCGTGCTTCACGGTTGGGATGGTGTTCTTCAGCTTGCAAGCCTCCCCCCTTTTTCTTCCAAACATAACGATGGTCATTATGGCCAAACAGTGACCAGAGGACATTTCTCCAAAAAGTAAGATCTTTGTCCCCATGTGCGGTTGCAAACCGACTTTTTTATGGCGGTTTTTACTCCTTGCTGAGTGGCCTTTCAGGTTATGTCGATATAGGACTTGTTTTACTGTGGATACTGATACTTTTGTACCGGTTTCCTCCAGCATCTTCACAAGGTCCTTTGCTGTTGTTCTGGGATCGATTTGCACTTTTCGCACCAAAGTACATTCATCTCCTTCTTGAGTGGTATGACGGCTGCGTGTTCCCATGGTGTTTATACTTGCATACTATTGTTTGTACAGATGAACGTGGTAACTTCAGACGATTGGAAATTGCTCCCAAAGATGAAACAGACTTGTGGAGGTCTACAATAATTTTTCTGAGGTCTTGGCTGATTTATTTTGATTTTCCCATGATGTCAAACAAAGAGGTACTGAGTTTGAAGGTAGGCCTTGGAATACATCCACAGGTACACCCCAATTGACTCAAATTATGTCAATTAGTCTATCAGACGCTTCTAAAGACATGACATAATTTCCCAAGCTGTTTAAAGGCAGAAGTCAATAGTGTTTGTAAACTTCTGATCCACTGGAATTGTGATATAGTGAATTAGAAGTGAAATAATCTGTCTGAAAACAATTGTTGGAAAAATTACTTGTGTCATGCACAAAGTAGATGTCCTAACCGACTTGCCAAAACTATAGTTTGTTAACAAGAAATTTGTGGAGTGATTGAAAATTGAGTTTTAATGACTCCAAACTAAGTTTATGTAAACCTCTGACTTCAACTGTATATATATTAGGCATGTATCAACAAATTAACAAAAACATAGTACAGATGTGGGATCTTAATTTGACCAGTGCTGTCGTGGCAAAACAATCCTGCAGCAACAGGATTTTAACGTATCGTCCATGTTGTTGCTTCATTGGTGGTTAGTCTATTAGCTGGACAAAAGAATGCCACATGTAAAGTGGAATACTGTCAATATAACCATTTGTTAACGTAGGTTTTCAGTGAATTGATGTTAATCCCAAAGCTCATCTGTTCTTCCAGATTAGGAGGACAATTCTCAGCAACAAAAGAGTGATCAAATTAAGATCCTACATCTGCATATTGGTCGTATATAAAATAAGAGCAGACCCACTGGGAAAAGTTGTTTCAAAGTTGTTTCACCATCATTTCAATGAAACTACGTTGAACCAACGTGGAGTAGACGTTGAATTGACATCTGTTCCCAGTGGGGAGAAACACAACTTCCATGTAGTAACACGGATGAGAAAGTGGAGAGGTAGAGGTGGCCTCTGTTGACAAAGGGATTGACGGTGGTAATGTAGTGGAAGAGAGGGTGGGGGGTTTGGCCTGTATAGTGACAAGTGAGTTATAAAAAGACATTTAGGATGACAGGGTAATGAGAGGTGAGTTAGGATGACAGGGTAATGAGGGGTGAGTTAGGATGACTGGGTAATGAGAGGTGAGTTAGGATGACAGGGTAATGAGAGGTGAGTTAGGATGACTGGGTAATGAGAGGTGAGTTAGGATGACAGGGTAATGAGAGGTGAGTTAGGATGACTGGGTAATGAGAGGTGAGTAGGGATGACAGGGTAATGAGAGGTGAGTAGGGATGACAGGGTAATGAGAGGTGAGTAGGGATGACAGGGTAATGAGAGGTGAGTAGGGATGACAGGGTAATGAGAGGTGAGTAGGGATGACAGGGTAATGAGAGGTGAGTTATGATGACTGGGTAATGAGAGGTGAGTTAGGATGACAGGGTAATGAGAGGTGAGTTAGGATGACTGGGTAATGAGAGGTGAGTTAGGATGACTGGGTAATGAGAGGTGAGTTATGATGACTGGGTAATGAGAGGTGAGTTAGGATGACTGGGTAATGAGAGGTGAGTTAGGATGACTGGGTAATGAGAGGTGAGTTAGGATGACTGGGTAATGAGAGGTGAGTTATGATGACTGGGTAATGAGAGGTGAGTTATGATGACAGGGTAATGAGAGGTGAGTTATGATGACAGGGTAATGAGAGGTGAGTTATGATGACTGGGTAATGAGAGGTGAGTTAGGATGACTGGGTAATGAGAGGTGAGTTATAATGACAGGGTAATGAGAGGTGAGTTATGATGACAGGGTAATGAGAGGTGAGTTATGATGACAGGGTAATGAGAGGTGAGTTATGATGACAGGGTAATGAGAGGTGAGTTATGATGACAGGGTAATGAGAGGTGAGTTATGATGACAGGGTAATGAGAGGTGAGTTATGATGACAGGGTAATGAGAGGTGAGTTATGATGACAGGGTAATGAGAGGTGAGTTATGATGACAGGGTAATGAGAGGTGAGTTATGATGACAGGGTAATGAGAGGTGAGTTATGATGACAGGGTAATGAGAGGTGAGTTATGATGACAGGGTAATGAGAGGTGAGTTAGGATGACTGCGTAATGAGAGGTGAGTTATGATGACAGGGTAATGAGAGGTGAGTTAGGATGACAGGGTAATGAGAGGTGAGTTATGATGACAGGGTAATGAGAGGTGAGTTAAGATGACACGGTAATGAGAGGTGAGTTAAGATGACACGGTAATGAGAGGTGAGTTAAGATGACACGGTAATGAGAGGTGAGTTATGATGACTGGGTAATGAGAGGTGAGTTATGATGACAGGGTAATGAGAGGTGAGTTAAGATGACACGGTAATGAGAGGTGAGTTATGATGACAGGGTAATGAGAGGTGAGTTAGGATGACTGGGTAATGAGAGGTGAGTTAGGATGACAGGGTAATGAGAGGTGAGTTAGGATGACTGGGTAATGAGAGGTGAGTTAGGATGACTGGGTAATGAGAGGTGAGTTAGGATGACAGGGTAATGAGAGGTGAGTTATGATGACAGGGTAATGAGAGGTGAGTTAGGATGACTGCGTAATGAGAGGTGAGTTATGATGACTGGGTAATGAGAGGTGAGTTATGATGACTGGGTAATGAGAGGTGAGTTATGATGACAGGGTAATGAGAGGTGAGTTATGATGACTGGGTAATGAGAGGTGAGTTAGAATGACTGGGTAATGAGAGGTGAGTTATGATGACTGGGTAATGAGAGGTGAGTTAGGATGCCTGGGTAATGAGAGGTGAGTTAGGATGACTGGGTAATGAGAGGTGAGTTATGATGACAGGGTAATGAGAGGTGAGTTAGGATGACTGGGTAATGAAAGTGATTATGTTAGAACTTCTGTCCTACCTTGAGGTGGCTCTTGGCCACTGGGGCACGCCAGACACACACACCCCTCCCCCACCGACACTGCTGACTACAGTCCCTCCAGTGCCAAACACCTGGAATACACACACAGATCAGTGACACAAATAATTACACACACACACACACACCGTGAGGGCGAGGAGACTGAGCCACACACACACACACACTGTGAGAAAGGACAAGAGCTGAGCCACACACACACACACACTGTGAGAAGGACAAGAGCTGAGCCACACACACACACACACTGTGAGAAGGACAAGAGCTGAGCCACACACACACACACACACACACTGTGAGAAGGACAGAGCTGAGCCACACACACAGTGAGAAGGACAAGAGCTGAGCCACACACACACACACACACACACACACACACACACACACACACACACACACACACACACACACACACACACACACACACACACACACACACACACACACACACACACACACACCGTGGGAAGGACAAACTGAGCCACACACACACACACACACCGTGAGAAGGACAAGAGCTGAGCAGCAAAGGTGGTTCCTCATCTTCTTCCAGGTATTCTTCTATGAACATATGATCTAGAACAGAGAGGATCATGGGACAACGGGTGAGCTATAGTCAGGGGAGGAAATCGAATGCATAATCAAGAAGTCTGGTTTTGCCTGAGGAGATAGACCTCTGACTAAAGCGTGATTCAACATGTGTCCAGGGGCTGGGGGTGAATCTGTTATATCTGGAGTACTTCTCCTGTCTTATCCGGTGTCTGTGTGAATTTAAGTAGGATCCCTCTAATTCTCTCCCTCCCGGAGGACTGGAGCCCTAGGACCATGCCTCAGGACTACCTGGCCTGATGACTCCTTACTGTCCCCAGTCCCACCTGTCCCGTGCTGCACTGCTCCAGTTTCAAATGTTCTGCCTGTGGCCATGGACACCTGACCTGTTCACCGGACGTGCTACCTTGTCCCAGACCTGCTGTTTTTGACTCTCTCTCTACCGCACCTGATGTCTCTAACTCTGAATGATCGGCTATGAAAAGCCAACTGACATTTACTCCCTGAGGTACTGACCTGTTGCACCCTCTATAACCACTGTGATTATTATTTGACCCTGCTGGTCATCTATGAACGTTTGAACAGCTTGGCCATGTTTTGTTATAATCTCTACCCGGCACAGCCAGAAGAGGACTGGCCACCCCTCATAGCCGGGTTCTCTCTAGGTTCTTCCTAGGTTAATGCCTTTCTAGGAGTTTTCCTAGTCACCGTGCTTCTACATCTGCATTACTTGCTGTTTACAGCAACAACCTGACTTATAACACACTCCTGAATCATTACAGTAATAACCCAACGCCTTTTACTCCTGAATCATTACAGTAATAACCTGACATAACACACTCCTGAATCATTACAGTAATAACCTGACATAACACACTCTGAATCATTACAGTAATAACCCGACATAACACACTCCTGAATCATTACAGTAATAACCCAACATAACACACTCATGAATCATTACAGTAATACCCAACATAACACACTCATGAATCATTACAGTAATAACCTGACATAACACACTCCTGAATCATTACAGTAATAACCCAACATAACACACTCCTGAATCATTACAGTAATAACCCGACATAACACACTCCTGAATCATTACAGTAATAACCCGACACCAACACACTCCTGAATCATTACAGTAATAACCTGACATAACACACTCTGAATCATTACAGTAATAACCCAACATAACACACTCCTGAATCATTACAGTAATAACCCAACATAACACACTCCTGAATCATTACAGTAATAACCTGACATAACACACTCCTGAATCATTACAGTAATAACCCAACATAACACACTCTGAATCATTACAGTAATAACCCAACATAACACACTCTGAATCATTACAGTAATAACCCAACATAACACACTCCTGAATCATTACAGTAATAACCCGACATAACACACTCCTGAATCATTACAGTAATAACCCAACATAACACACTCCTGAATCATTACAGTAATAACCTGACATAACACACTCCTGAATCATTACAGTAATAACCCCATAACACACTCCTGAATCATTACAGTAATAACCCACATAACACACTCCTGAATCATTACAGTAACAACCCAACACCAACACACTCCTGAATCATTACAGTAATAACCTGACATAACACACTCCTGAATCATTACAGTAATAACCCCACATAACACACTCCTGAATCATTACAGTAATAACCCAACATAACACACTCCTGAATCATTACAGTAATAACCTGACATAACACACTCCTGAATCATTACAGTAATAACCCACATAACACACTCCTGAATCATTACAGTAATAACCCACATAACACACTCCTGAATCATTACAGTAACAACCCAACATAACACACTCCTGAATCATTACAGTAATAACCTGACGCAACACACTCCTGAATCATTACAGTAACAACCCAACATAACACACTCCTGAATCATTACAGTAATAACCCAACATAACACACTCCTGAATCATTACAGTAATAACCCAACATAACACACTCCTGAATCATTACAGTAATAACCCAACATAACACACTCTGAATCATTACAGTAATAACCTGACATAACACACTCCTGAATCATTACAGTAACAACCCAACATAACACACTCCTGAATCATTACAGTAATAACCCGACATAACACACTCCTGAATCATTACAGTAATAACCCAAAATAACACACTCCTGAATCATTACAGTAATAACCTGACATAACACACTCCTGAATCATTACAGTAACAACCCAACATAACACACTCCTGAATCATTACAGTAATAACCCAACATAACACACTCCTGAATCATTACAGTAATAACCCAACATAACACACTCCTGAATCATTACAGTAATAACCCACATAACACACTCCTGAATCATTACAGTAATAACCCGACATAACACACTCCTGAATCATTACAGTAATAACCTGACATAACACACTCCTGAATCATTACAGTAATAACCTGACATAACACACTCCTGAATCATTACAGTAATAACCTGACATAACACACTCCTGAATCATTACAGTAATAACCCAACATAACACACTCCTGAATCATTACAGTAATAACCTGACATAACACACTCCTGAATCATTACAGTAATAACCCGACATAACACACTCCTGAATCATTACAGTAATAACCTGACATAACACACTCCTGAATCATTACAGTAATAACCCGACATAACACACTCCTGAATCATTACAGTAATAACCCAACATAACACACTCCTGAATCATTACAGTAATAACCTGACATAACACACTCCTGAATCATTACAGTAATAACCTGACATAATAAATACTGTCACAACAATGACTGAGAGACAGGTAGAGGCTGGTAAATAGTATTGAGGTAACAGCCAGTGTTCATGGACAGTGGGCACAGGTCAGACAGTGACACAAAGAGATATTCACAGGTGACAGCAAGCCACAATAGGTTTCTAAGAATACATCATATAATTACAGTTGAAGTCAAGTTTACATACACTTAGGTTGTAGTCATTAAAACTTGTTTTTCAACCACTCCCACAAATTTCTTGTTAACAAACTATAGTTTTTGGAAAGTTGGTTAGGACATCTACTTTTTTGCATGACACAAGTCATTTTTCCAACAATTGTTTACAGACAGATTATTTCACTTATAATTTCACACACAGTTCAGTGGATCAGAAGTTTTACATAGACTAAGTTGACTGTGCCTTTAAACAGCTTAGGAAACATGTCACTTTGACTTCGGATAGGCTAATTGACATCATTTGAGTCAATTGGAGGTGTACCTGTGGATGTATGTACCTTCAAACTCAGTGCCTCTTTGCTTGACATCATGGGAAACTCAAATAAAATCAGCCAAGATCTCCACAACTCTGGTTCATCCTTAACAATTTCCAAACGGCTGAAGGTCATACTAACAATAGTATGCAAGTATAAACACCATGGGACACGGGCCGTCATACCACTCAGGAAGGAGACGCGTTTCAAGAGATGGACAATGACCAAGAGATGGACAATGACCCCAAGCATACTTCTAAAGTCCTGGCAAAATGACTTAAGGACAACAAAGTCAAGGTATTTTTATTTATTTTACCGTTATTTAACTAGGCAGGTCAGTTAAGAACAAACTCTTATTTTCAATGACGGCCTAGGACCAGTGGGTTAACTGCCTTGTTCAGGGGCAGAACAACAGATTTTTACCTTCGCAGCTCAGGGATTCGATCTCGCAACCTTAGAGTGGAGTGGCCATCACAAAGCCCTCAATCCTATAGAAAATGTATTTGGAGCTATACGTAGATAAACGGTGCGATATGGAGCTACACAGAGCCCCCTGCATTGTGGTACGGGCTCCATTTGGCCTCTCTCTCTCTCTCTCTCTCTCTCACTCTGCAACTCTCTCTCTCACTCTGCAACTCTCTCTCTCTAAATCACAGTTAGAGAGAGAGAGAGAGAAGAGAGAGAGAGAGAGAGAGAGAGAGAGAAGAGAGAGAGAGAGGAGAGAGGAGAGAGAGAGAGAGAGCTAACTCACCCCAGACTGACAGTGGACTTGGACTCAGTTGCCCTGGTAACAGACTGAGGATGCTACGGATGATGCTACAATGCTGAGTCAAGGAAATACATACACTGTTTGGGTCTCTCTCTTTCTACCAGACACACACACACTGTTCTCTCAGTTGGGCAGAGAGGTCCGTGACACAAGCAAAGTGAACTTGCACACACCGTACACTGCCTAGTCCTACAGAGCACTCAGAGTGGCACACACACACGCTCTCTCTCGCTCTCTTTGAACACACACACATACATACATGTACATACACACGTATTATTCTCTCTCTTAGGCTAGGCTGGCTGCAGTGTACCTGTGACTAAATAACTGTCATCATTTATACTGTCCCTCTCACCAGCCACACCCCTTCCTGCTCACTGGCCCTGCCCCTATATGCTCTCCAGCACCCTCTGCTCACGTATACACACACACACACACGCATGCATAGACACACACGCATGCATAGACACACATGCACACGCATGCATAGACACACACACACACACACACACACACACACACACACACACACACACACACACACACACACACACACACACACACACACACACACACACACACACACACACACACACACACACACACACACACACACACAGTGATTAGACAGGGTAAAGTATTGGTTATGACCGGTGACACTAACTAATATGTTTTGCTGTGTGGTCTGGGGTCAACATCACACTGTCCAGTACTGGGCTCACCTTAAACACACACACACCTGGTGATTTGAATGATGAATGCCTTTGTATGCCATTCCTTACTGCTCTACACAGTCCTACCAAACAGTTTAATATATTCATCTGCTCTACACAGTCCTACTAAACAGTTTAATATTTACATCTGCTCTACACAGTCCTACTAAACAGTTTAATATATTCATCTGCTCTACACAGTCCTACTAAACAGTTTAATATATTCATCTGCTCTACACAGTCCTACTAAACAGTTTAATATTTACATCTGCTCTACACAGTCCTACTAAACAGTTTAATATTTACATCTGCTCTACACAGTCCTACTAAACAGTTTAATATATTCATCTGCTCTACACAGTCCTACTAAACAGTTTAATATATTCATCTGCTCTACACAGTCCTACTAAACAGTTTAATATATTCATCTGCTCTACACAGTCCTACTAAACAGTTTAATATATTCATCTGCTCTACACAGTCCTACTAAACAGTTTAATATTTACATCTGCTCTACACAGTCCTACTAAACAGTTTAATATTTACATCTGCTCTACACAGTCCTACTAAACAGTTTAATATATTCATCTGCTCTACACAGTCCTACTAAACAGTTTAATATATTCATCTGCTCTACACAGTCCTACTAAACAGTTTAATATATTCATCTGCTCTACACAGTCCTACTAAACAGTTTAATATATTCATCTGCTCTACACAGTCCTACTAAACAGTTTAATATTTACATCTGCTCTACACAGTCCTACTAAACAGTTTAAAATTTACATCTGCTCTACACAGTCCTACTAAACAGTTTAATATTTACATCTGCTCTACACAGTCCTACTAAACAGTTTAAAATATTCATCTGCTCTACACAGTCCTACTAAACAGTTTAATATTTACATCTGCTCTACACAGTCCTACTAAACAGTTTAAAATTTACATCTGCTCTACACAGTCCTACTAAACAGTTTAATATATTCATCTGCTCTACACAGTCCTACTAAACAGTTTAATATTTACATCTGCTCTACACAGTCCTACTAAACAGTTTAATATATTCATCTGCTCTACACAGTCCTACTAAACAGTTTAATATATTCATCTGCTCTACACAGTCCTACTAAACAGTTTAATATATTCATCTGCTCTACACAGTCCTACTAAACAGTTTAATATTTACATCTGCTCTACACAGTCCTACTAAACAGTTTAATATTTACATCTGCTCTACACAGTCCTACTAAACAGTTTAATATATTCATCTGCTCTACACAGTCCTACTAAACAGTTTAATATATTCATCTGCTCTACACAGTCCTACTAAACAGTTTAATATTTACATCTGCTCTACACAGTCCTACTAAACAGTTTAATATATTCATCTGCTCTACACAGTCCTACTAAACAGTTTAATATTTACATCTGCTCTACACAGTCCTACTAAACAGTTTAATATATTCATCTGCTCTACACAGTCCTACTAAACAGTTTAATATTTACATCTGCTCTACACAGTCCTACTAAACAGTTTAATATTTACATCTGCTCTACACAGTCCTACTAAACAGTTTAATATATTCATCTGCTCTACACAGTCCTACTAAACAGTTTAATATATTAATCTGCTCTACACAGTCCTACTAAACAGTTTAATATATTCATCTGTGTACCACGACTAAACTGAGGGCAGTGGGGGGTGTGTGTGTTTCTCGGCTGTAACTTAACACAGGTCTCGAAAGCACTCCCATCCTCCCAGTCTCACACACTTCCAGAAACAACCTCTGCAGATTCATGCCTCTGAACCAACGACCAACGATCTCTTAGTACCCACAAATACAAAATATTTTCACATACAACATTTGAGTTTCAGATTTTTCGCCTGAGGACCTAAACATGGCGGCTGTGTCAAATGACAGGGTTCAGGTAATCATTTCAGGGAGAGGGAGAACGATCATCTGAGAGGAGAACGATCATCTGAGAGGGAGAACGATCATCTGAGAGGGAGAACGATCATCTGAGAGGGAGAACGATCATCTGAGAGGGAGAACGATAAACTGAGAGGAGAACGATCATCTGAGAGGGAGAACGATCATCTGAGAGGGAGAACGATCATCTGAGAGGAGAACGATCATCTGAGAGGGAGAACGATAAACTGAGAGGGAGAACGACCATCTGAGAGGGAGAACGATCATCTGAGAGGGAGAACAATCATCTGAGGGAGAACGATCATCTGAGGGAGAACAATCATCTGAGAGGGAGAACGATCATCTGAGAGGGAGAACGATAAACTGAGAGGGAGAACGATCATCTGAGAGGGAGAACGATCATCTGAGAGGGAGAACGATCATCTGAGAGGGAGAACGATAAACTGAGAGGAGAACGATCATCTGAGAGGGAGAACGATCATCTGAGAGGGAGAACGATAAACTGAGAGGGAGAACGATCATCTGAGAGGGAGAACGATCATCTGAGAGGGAGAACGATCATCTGAGAGGGAGAACGATCATCTGAGAGGGAGAACGATAAACTGAGAGGGAGAACGACCATCTGAGAGGGAGAACGACCATCTGAGAGTTTAAAAAAACACCACTTCAAACAACAAAAATGATGAGAGGAGTTGCCTCTCTAAACTGAGGGTGAGCGAGAGAGAGGGAAAGCTGGATAGAGAGAGAGAAGGACAGAGAGAGAAAGAGGAGAGGTCGACAGAGACAGGTTTACATTAGCAGATAAGGCGTGATATTTAGACCCTTGGTTAAAGGGGTTGGATGTAGGCTAATTACAGGTCGTTGGCCAAGCATATTGCTCCTCTGCCTTAAGAA
This sequence comes from Oncorhynchus keta, assembly GCF_023373465.1. Taxonomy (NCBI): domain Eukaryota; kingdom Metazoa; phylum Chordata; class Actinopteri; order Salmoniformes; family Salmonidae; genus Oncorhynchus; species Oncorhynchus keta. The sequence goes on from NW_026279544.1 coordinate 12,217, forward strand.
GCTGTGGCTTTGGGACAGCTTGAGAAAAACCTCCTGATCAATAAAACCACGAGAAGGAACAAAACCGGACAAGCAATTAACAGTTGCCGTTTTGGAACTTGTCAAGTAACAAATTGGAATGATTTGGGAGCGTCCTTTTAGGAACCATGGGGTGTGAACATGTCTGCTGCAATCCAGCACCAACACCCCAGATGAAAGTAATCCACCAGTCATCAAGCTCTGATCAAGAGAATCCTTTGAATGGTTTCCAGGAGTGAAACCAGAGAACATTGACCTAAATGTTTTCTACTTTGTCTCCCCCTCTCTCTTTCTTCCCTCCCTCCTCTCTCCCCCTCTCTCTTCCATCCTCCTCTCTCCTATTCCTCCTTTCTCTCCCCCTCCCCCTCTTCCATCACTCCTCTCTCTCCTTCTCTCTCTTCCATTCCTCCTTTCTCTCCCCCTCCCCCTCTTCCATCCCTCCTCTCTCTCCACCCTCTCTTCCATCCCTCCTCTCTCTCCTCTCTTTTCCATCCCTCCTCTCTCTTCCATCCCTCCTCTCTCCCCCCCTCCTCTCTTTTCCATCCCTCCTCTCTCTTCCATCCCTCCTCTCTCCCTCCCTCCTCTCTCTCCCTCCCCTCTCTTCCATCCCTCCTCTCTCCCTCTCCTCTCTTCCATCCCTCCTCTCTCCCGCCCCTCTCTTCCATCCCTCCCCTCTCTCTCTCTCTTCCATTCCTCTCCTCTCTCTCTCTTCCATTCCTCCTTTCTCTCCCCCCTCCCCCTCCTCTCCCTCCTCTCTTTTCCCTCCTCCTCTCTTCCATGCCTCCTCTCTCCCTCCCCTTTCTTCCATCCCTCCTCTCTCCCTCCCCTCTCTTCCATCCCTTCTCTCTCTCCCCTCTCTTCCATCCCTCCTCTCTCTCTCTCCCCTCTCCTCCATCCCTCCTCTCTCCCCCTCCCTCCTCTCTCTCTCCCTCTCTTCCATCCCTCCTCTCTCTCCCCCTCCCTCCTCTCTCTCCCGCCCCTATCTTCCATCCCTCCTCTCTGACTCTTCCATCCCTCCTCTCCCCTCCCTCCTCTCTTTTCCATCCCTCCTCTCTCTTCCATCCCTCCTCTCTCCTCCCTCTCTCTCTCTCCCTCCCCTCTCTTCCATCCCTCCTCTCTCCCTCCCCTCTCTTCCATCCCTCCTCTCTCCCGCCCCTCTCTTCCATCCCTCCCCTCTCTCTCTCTCTTCCATCCCTCCTCTCTCTCTCCCCTCTCTTCCATCCCTCCTCTCTCTCCCTCCCCTCCTCTCTCCCGCCCCTCTCTTCCATCCCTCCCCTCTCTCTCTCTTCCATCCCTCCTCTCTGACTCTTCCATCCCTCCGCTTTCCATCCCTCTTCCATCCCTCCTCTCTCCCTCCCCTCTCTTCCATCCCTCCCCTCTCTCTCTCCTCCTCTCTCTCCCCTCCTCTCTCCCGCCCCTCTCTTCCATCCCTCCCCTCTCTCTCTCTTCCATCCCTCCTCTCTGACTCTTCCATCCCTCCGCTTTCCATCCCTCTTCCATCCCTCCTCTCTCTCTCCTCCTCTCTCCCCCATCCCTCCTCTCTCTCTCCTCCTCTCTCCCCCATCCCTCTTCTATCCCGCTCACTACCCCTTTCTCAGTCTCTCCTCTCTCTTCCATCCCGCTAACCAATTCACTCATTCACTTTCATGCAGACGTAGAGAGGCAATGAGAGGCATGCAGATGTAGAGAGGAAATGAGAGGCACGCAGATGTAGAGAGGAAATGAGAGGCACGCAGATGTAGAGAGGAAATGAGAGGCACGCAGATGTAGAGAGGAAGTGAGAGGCACGCAGATGTAGAGAGGAAGTGAGGCACGCAGATGTAGAGAGGAAATGAGAGGCACGCAGATGTAGACAGGAAATGAGAGGCACGCAGATGTAGACAGGAAATGAGAGGCACGCAGATGTAGAGAGGAAGTGAGAGGCACGCAGATGTAGAGAGGAAATGAGAGGCACGCAGATGTAGAGAGGAAATGAGAGGCATGCAGATGTAGAGAGGAAATGAGAGCATGCAGATGTAGAGAGGAAATGAGAGGCACGTAGATGTAGAGAGGAAATGAGAGGCACGCGAGATGTAGAGAGGAAATGAAAGGCACGCAGATGTAGAGAGGTAGTGAGAGGCACGAGATGTAGAGAGGAAATGAGAAGAGCACGCAGATGTAGAGAGGAAGTGAGAGGCACGCAGATGAAGAGAGGAAGTGAGAGGCACGCAGATGTAGAGAGGAAATGAGAGGCACGCAGATGTAGAGAGGAAGTGAGAGGCACGCAGATGTAGAGAGGAAATGAGAGGCACGCAGATGTAGAGAGGAAGTGAGAGGCACGCAGATGTAGAGAGGAAGTGAGAGGCACGCAGATGTAGAGAGGAAATGAGAGGCACGCAGATGTAGAGAGGAAATGAGAGGCACGCAGATGTAGAGAGGAAATGAGAGGCACGCAGATGTAGAGAGGAAATGAGAGGCACGCAGATGTAGAGAGGAAATGAGAGGCACGCAGATGTAGAGAGGAAATGAGAGGCACGCAGATGTAGAGAGGAAATGAGAGGCACGCAGATGTAGAGAGGAAATGAGAGGCACGCAGATGTAGAGAGGAAATGAGAAGGCACGCAGATGTAGAGAGGAAATGAGAGGCACGCAGATGTAGAGAGGAAATGAGAGGCACGCAGATGTAGAGAGAGGAAATGAGAGGCACGCAGATGTAGAGAGGAAATGAGAGGCACGCAGATGTAGAGAGGAAATGAGAGGCATGCAGATGTAGAGAGGAAATGAGAGGCACGCAGATGTAGAGAGGAAATGAGAGGCACGCAGATGTAGAGAGGAAATGAGAGGCACGCAGATGTAGAGAGGAAATGAGAGGCACGCAGATGTAGAGAGGAAATGAGAGGCACGCAGATGTAGAGAGGAAATGAGAGGCACGCAGATGTAGAGAGGAAATGAGAGGCACGCAGATGTAGAGAGGAAATGAGAGGCACGCAGATGTAGAGAGGAAATGAGAGGCACGCAGATGTAGAGAGGAAATGAGAGGCACGCAGATGTAGAGAGGAAATGAGAGGCACGCAGATGTAGAGAGGAAATGAGAGGCACGCAGATGTAGAGGGAAATGAGAGGCACGCAGATGTAGAGAGGAAATGAGAGGCACGCAGATGTAGAGAGGAAATGAGAGGCACGCAGATGTAGAGAGGAAATGAGAGGCACGCAGATGTAGAGAGGAAATGAGAGGCACGCAGATGTAGAGAGGAAATGAGAGGCACGCAGATGTAGAGAGGAAATGAGAGGCACGCAGATGTAGAGAGGAAATGAGAGGCACGCAGATGTAGAGCGATGGACTGAGGAATAGAGTGTGAAGTAACTGAAAATAACTGAAATCTCCAAAAATGCATCGGACTAATAAAGAACCAACACAAACGCAGAAGATGGCACTGAAAATGAAAAAAAAAGGATAGAGAGGAATAGGAAGTTAAGAACAGTGGAGAGAAGGAGAAATACCATTTAAATCTGGTCAGCTGTGTTAAGCAGTAATTATTGGGCTTTGCCAAACTCCCCCATCTTTGATTGACCAATGAAAAACATAGGATATGATGCCCACTGTTTGACGGTCAAGTTTTTGTTTTGTTAGCGGGCTGAAAAAGACAACAAAATGAATAGATGGCATAAACATGTGCATCATTCCACGGTGGTTTTGGGTGAAGTCTGAAATCACCGCCAAAGTGTGGCAAGTATTTTTCTGGGCCCATGATGTCATGCTTGGCCACACTGAGAAGAAACCTTGGGGTTAAAGAAACAGGGAAATAGGAGGCATGAAACCACAACAGTCACAAAAAGAGTGACTGGAATAAGTCTGCGAGTGCTCTATTTTTAATATAGGTATCTCCTGGGGTACATTATCCCTGCCAGCATTCTCCTTGTCTTATCTTTGACTTCTATTGGGGAGGGAGGGGGGGATTTAATGAGGCACAATCAAGATAATATTCCACCCTCTCAGCTAGTGCAGTGTTCATCTGACTGGGGAGGAGAGAGAAGCCAAAGAGATACATACAATCTCTTACAGAGACACAGTAGAGACTATGTGATGTCACTGGGGTAAAATTCCACTGGAATGACATGGTGACATCCCTCACTAGTGGTGCGTCAGAGAGACAAACACACAGAGCCATAGAATTAGTATTAGTGGACAATATAACACACAGAGCCATAGAATTAGTGGACAGGATAACACACAGAGCCATAGAGTTAGTGGACAGGATAACACACAGAGCCATAGAGTTAGTGGACAGGATAACACACAGAGCCATAGAGTTAATGGACAGGATAACACACAGAGCCATAGAGTTAGTGGACAGGATAACACACAGAGCCATAGAGTTAGTGGACAGGATAACACACAGAGCCATAGAGTTAGTGGACAGGTTAACACACAGAGCCATAGAGTTAGTGGACAGGATAACACACAGAGCCATAGAGTTAGTGGACAGGATAACACACAGAGCCATAGAGTTAGTGGACAGGATAACACACAGAGCCATAGAGTTAGTGGACAGGATAACACACAGAGCCATAGAGTTAGTGGACAGGATAACACACAGAGCCATAGAGTTAGTGGACAGGATAACACACAGAGCCATAGAGTTAGTGGACAGGATAACACACAGAGCCATAGAGTTAGTGGACAGGATAACACACAGAGCCATAGAGTTAGTGGACAGGATAACACACAGAGCCATAGAGTTAGTATTAGTGGACAGGTTAACACACAGAGCCATAGAGTTAGTGGACAGGATAACACACAGAGCCATAGAGTTAGTATTAGTGGACAGGTTAACACACAGAGCCATAGAGTTAGTGGACAGGATAACACACACAGAGCCATAGAGTTAGTATTAGTGGACAGGTTAACACACAGAGCCATAGAGTTAGTGGACAGGATAACACACAGAGCCATAGAGTTAGTATTAGTGGACAGGTTAACACACAGAGCCATAGAGTTAGTGGACAGGATAACACACAGAGCCATAGAGTTAGTATTAGTGGACAGATTAACACACAGAGCCATAGAGTTAGTGGACAGATTAACACACAGAGCCATATAGTTAGTGGACAGGATAACACACAGAGCCATAGAGTTAGTGGACAGGATAACACACAGAGCCATAGAGTTAGTGGACAGGATAACACACAGAGCCATAGAGTTAGTGGACAGGATAACACACAGAGCCATAGAGTTAGTGGACAGGATAACACACAGAGCCATAGAGTTAGTGGACAGGATAACACACAGAGCCATAGAGTTAGTATTAGTGGACAGGATAACACACAGAGCCATAGAATTAGTGGACAGGATAACACACAGAGCCATAGAGTTAGTGGACAGGATAACACACAGAGCCATAGAGTTAGTGGACAGGATAACACACAGAGCCATAGAGTTAGTGGACAGGATAACACACAGAGCCATAGAGTTAGTGGACAGGATAACACACAGAGCCATAGAGTTAGTGGACAGGATAACACACAGAGCCATAGAGTTAGTATTAGTGGACAGGTTAACACACAGAGCCATAGAGTTAGTGGACAGGATAACACACAGAGCCATAGAGTTAGTGGACAGGATAACACACAGAGCCATAGAGTTAGTGGACAGGATAACACACAGAGCCATAGAGTTAGTGGACAGGATAACACACAGAGCCATAGAGTTAGTGGACAGGATAACTTACACAAACCATAGAGTTAGTGGACAGGATAACACACAGAGCCATAGAGTTAGTGGACAGGATAACACACAGAGCCATAGAGTTAGTGGACAGGATAACACACAGAGCCATAGAGTTAGTATTAGTGGACAGGTTAACACACAGAGCCATAGAGTTAGTGGACAGGATAACACACAGAGCCATAGAGTTAGTATTAGTGGACAGGTTAACACACAGAGCCATAGAGTTAGTGGACAGGATAACACACAGAGCCATAGAGTTAGTAGTGGACAGGTTAACACACAGAGCCATAGAGTTAGTGGACAGGATAACACACAGAGCCATAGAGTTAGTATTAGTGGACAGGTTAACACACAGAGCCATAGAGTTAGTGGACAGGATAACACACAGAGCCATAGAGTTAGTATTAGTGGACAGATTAACACACAGAGCCATAGAGTTAGTGGACAGATTAACACACAGAGCCATATAGTTAGTGGACAGGATAACACACAGAGCCATAGAGTTAGTGGACAGGATAACACACAGAGCCATAGAGTTAGTGGACAGGATAACACAGAGCCATAGAGTTAGTGGACAGGATAACACACACAGAGCCATAGAGTTAGTGGACAGGATAACACACAGAGCCATAGAGTTGGTGGACAGGATAACACACAGAGCCATAGAGTTAGTGGACAGGATAACACACAGAGCCATAGAGTTAGTGGACAGGGATAACACACAGAGCCATAGAGTTAGTGGACAGATTAACACACAGAGCCATAGAGTTAGTGGACAGATTAACACACAGAGCCATATAGTTAGTGGACAGGATAACACACAGAGCCATATAGTTAGTGGACAGGATAACACACAGAGCCATAGAGTTAGTGGACAGGATAACACACACAGAGCCATAGAGTTAGTGGACAGATTAACACACAGAGCCATAGAGTTAGTGGACAGATTAAACACAGAGCCATAGAGTTAGTGGACAGGATAACACACAGAGCCATAGAGTTAGTGGACAGGATAACACACAGAGCCATAGAGTTAGTGGACAGATTAACACACAGAGCCATAGAGTTAGTGGACAGGATATCCCCTCTAAACTACATGCGGTGGTGGTGCTCATCACATCAACTCGCCAAGTCAGTGG
>NW_026279545.1:5000-9983 GCF_023373465.1 Oncorhynchus keta
TCTCTCTCTCTGGATTCTCCTCTCTCTTTCATCTCTGCGCTCTCCTCTCTTTCTCATCTAGGCTCTCACTCTCTCTGAGCTCTCCTCTCTCTCTCTCTCTGGCTACTCCTCTCTCTCTCTCTCTCTCTCTGAGAACATCTACCTCTCTCTCTCTCTCTCTCTGGCTCTCTCTCTCTCTCTCTATCTCTCTCTCTTGCTCTCTCTCTCTCTCTCTCTCTCTGTGCTCTCTGGCTCTCTCTCTCTCTCTCTCTCTCTCTCTCTGGCTCTCCTCTCTCTCTCTAGCTTTCCTCTCTCTCTCTAGCTCTCCTCTCTCTTTTTTCTCTCTCTCCTCTCTTTCTCTCAGGCTCTCTCTCCCTCTCTGTCTCTCCTCTCTCTCTCTCTCTCGCTGGCTCTCCTCTCTCACTCTCTCTGGCTCTCCTCTCTCTCTCTCTCTCTCTCTGGCTCTCCTCTCTCTCTCTCTCTGGTTCTCCTCTCTCTCTCTCTCTCTCTGGTTCTCCTCTCTCTCTCTCTGGCTCTCCTCTCTCTCTCTCTCTCTGGCTCTCCCCCTCTCTCTGGGTCTTCTCTCTCTCTCTGGGTCTTCTCTCTCTCTCTGGCTCTCCTCTCTCTCTCTCTGGCTCTCCTCTCTCTCTCTGGCTCTCCTCTCTCTCTCTGGCTCTCCTCTCTCTCTCTCTGGCTCTCCCTCTCTCTCTGGCTCTCCTCTCTCTCTCTCTCTCTCTCTCTGGCTCTCCTCTCTCTCTCTCTGGCTTTCCTCTCTCTATCTCTCTGGCTTTCCTCTCTCTATCTCTCTGGCTCTCCTCTCTCTTTCTCTCTGGCTCTCCTCTCTTTCTCTCTGGCTCTCCTCTCTCTCTCTGGCTCTCCCCTCTCTCTCTCTCTGGCTCTCCTCTCTCTGGCTCTCCTCTCTCTCTCTGGCTCTCCTCTCTCTCTCTCTGGCTCTCCTCTCTCTGGCTCTCCTCTCTCTCTCTCTCTCTGGCTCTCTCCTCTCTCTCTCTCTCTGGCTCTCCTCTCTCTCTCTGGCTCTCCTCTCTCTCCCTCTGGCTCTCCTCTCTCTTTCTCTCTGCCTCTCCTCTCTCTCTCTCTCTCTCTCTCTCGCTCGCTGTCCTCTCTCTATCTCTCTGGCTCTCCTCTATCTTTCTCTCTGGCTCTCCTCTCTCTCTTTCTCTCTCTGGCTCTCCTCTCTCTATCTCTCTGGCCCCCCTCTCTTCTCTAATGTACTACATCTCTCCCGATGGGGTGGCTCTTCAGTTGGTCTTATTTGGTGTGTGTGTGTGTGTGTGTGTGTGTGTGTGTGTGTGTGTGTGTGTGTGTGTGTGTGTGTGTGTGTGTGTGTGTGTGTGTGTGTGTGTGTGTGTGTAGAATGGAAATGGTGAGCTGGACCATCAGATATATATATATGTTCCTACCTCCTCTCCATTCAAAGAAGGCAGGCAGCACTATGCTGTTTGTTCTGTCCTTGTGTTGTGGTTATGCTGTTTTTTCAGGAGACTACGGTAGAGTATCGTCACCTGTGATTGGCCTCAGGCCTCGCACACAGGAAACATCATTAAAGTAGTTTATAGCTGCACAACACTGAATGTGGGGGGGGAGAGGAAAGAAGAGGAGAGGAGAGTAGACAAGTCTGACAGGTCTGGATGACAGGTCTGACAGATCTGGATGACAGGTCTGACAGGTCTGGATGACAGGTCTGGATGACTGGTCTGGATGACTGGTCTGACAGATCTGGATGACAGGTCTGGATGACAGGTCTGGATGATAGCTCTGACAGAACTGGATGACAGGTCTGGATGATAGCTCTGAATGACAGGTCTGGATGACAAATCTGGATGACTAGTCTGTGTGACAGGTCTGTATGACAGGTCTGGTTGTGTGACATGTCTGGATGACAGGTCTGGATGATAGCTCTGAATGACAGGTCTGGATGATAGCTCTGAATGACAGGTCTGGATGACGGGTCTGGATAGCTCTGAATGACAGGTCTGGATGATAGCTCTGGATGTGGAGTCTGGATGATAGCTCACGAATGACGGAGTCTGGATGATAGCTCTGAATGACGGGTCTGGATGACAGGTCTGGATGATAGCTCACAGATGACAGGTCTGGATGACAAATCTGAATGACTAGTCTGTGTGACAGGTTGGTATGACAGGTCTGGATGATAGCTCTGGATGACAGGTCTGGATGATAGCTCTGAATGACAGGTCTGGATGATAGCTCTGAATGACAGGTCTGGATGATAGCTCTGAATGACAGGTCTGGATGATAGCTCTGAATGACAGGTCTGGATGACAGGTCTGGATGATAGCTCTGAATGATAGCTCTGAATGATAGCTCTGAATGATAGCTCTGAATGACAGGTCTGAATGACTGGTCTGGATGACAGGTCTGGATGACAGGTCTGGATGATAGCTCTGGATGACAGGTCTGGATGATAGCTCTGAATGACTGGTCTGGTTGTGTGACAGGTCTGGATGATAGGTCTGGATGAGAGGTAGAGAAGAGGGAAAGGAGGGGTAGAGGGAGACGGAGAGAATGAGAGGAGAGGGAGGGAGGGAGAGGAGAGGGAAAAGGGAGGAAATGAGATATATTCACCCAGTCCCTGGGAGGGAGAGGAGAGATGGAGGAGAGGAGAGAGAGAGATCATGGAGCATGTTGATGATGAGATTCATTATTTATTTCTGGATGTTAGTGACGGATGGATGGAGGGATGGCAGCATCAGGGTGACCGAAAGGATTACAAATAGGAGTGTGTGATGCAGAAGGAAAAGGCCTAGGTTGGTTAACTAGATCATGGCCTGGTTATGGGACAGAAAACTTGAAACCCCGCCTGGACACTGATGGGGAGGGAGGGAGGCTAAAGTAGAGAGAGAGGAGGCTGGGGTGGAGAGAGAGGGGAGGCTGGGGGTGAGAGAGAGGGGAGGCTGGGGGTGGAAGAGAGGGAGGCTCGGGGTGGAGAGAGAGGGGAGGCTGGGGAGTGTAGAGAGAGGGGAGGCTGGGGGTGGAGAGAGGGAGGCTGGGGGTGGAGAGAGAGGGGAGGCTGGGGTGGAGAGAGAGGGGAGGCTGGGGTTGGAGAGAGAGGAGAGGCAGGGGTGTGAGAGAGAAGGCAGGGGTGGAGAGAGAGGGAGGCTGGGGGTGGAGAGAGAGGGAGGCAGGGGGTGGAGAGAGAGAGAGGCAGGGGGTGGGGAGAGAGGGAGCCAGGGGGTGGGGAGAGAGAAGAGGAAGGGGGTGGGGAGAGAAGGCAGGGGGTGGGGGAGAAAGAGGAGGCAGGGGGTGGGGAGAGAGAAGGCAGGGGTGGGGAGAGAGAGGAGGCAGGGGGTGGGGAGAGAGAAGGCAGGGGTGGGGAGAGAGGAGGAGGAAGGGGTGGGGAGAGAGAGGGAGGCAGGGGGTGGGGAGAGAGAGGGGAGGCAGGGGGTGGGGAGAGAGAGGAGGCAGGGGGTGGGGAGAGAGAGGAGGCAGGGGTGGGGGAGAGAGAGGAGGCAGGGGGTGGGGAGAGAGGGGAGGCAGGGGGTGGGGAGAGAGAGGGAGGCAGGGGGTGGGGAGAGAGAGGAGGCAGGGGTGGGGAGAGAGAGGGGCAGGGGGTGGGGAGAGGGAGGCAGGGGGCGGGAGGAGAGGTGGGGGAGAGAGGGGAGGCAGAGGGAGAGTCTGCAGGGCTAGGCCCTCCCACCTCTCCCGCTCAGCCCAGTCGAAGCTCTTCTATTTCTTAGGAACAAAATGGTGGAACCAGCTTCCCCTGAAGCCAGGACAGCAGAGTCCCTGCCCATCTTCTTCAGAGAGTATCTTAAATACCCCCCTTGCCTTTCGTAAACTAACAATCACACAGCCCCCCTCTCTCTATCTCTGAGCTTTGCTGATAACTACATTATTGAGAAAAAGTGTCCTGACTATGACTGGTCCACCTAGCTATCTGGAGATGAATGTACTGACTATGACTGGTCCACCTAGCTATCTGAAGATGAATGTACTGACTATGACTGGTCCACCGAGCTATCTGGAGATGAATGTACTGACTATGACTGGTCCACCTAGCTATCTGGAGATGAATGTACTGACTATGACTGGTCCACCTAGCTATCTGAAGATGAATGTACTGACTATGACTGGTCCACCCTAGCTATCTGAAGATGAATGTCCTGACTATGACTGGTCCACCTAGCTATCTGGAGATGAATGTACTGACTATGACTGGTCCACCTAGCTATCTGGAGATGAATGTACTGACTATGACTGGTCCACCTAGCTATCTGAAGATGAATGTCCTGACTATGACTGGTCCACCTAGCTATCTGAAGATGAATGTACTGACTATGACTGGTCCACCGAGCTATCTGGAGATGAATGTACTGACTATGACTGGTCCACCTAGCTATCTGGAGATGAATGTACTGACTATGACTGGTCCACCTAGCTATCTGAAGATGAATGTACTGACTATGACTGGTCCACCTAGCTATCTGGAGATGAATGTACTGACTATGACTGGTCCACCGAGCTATCTGAAGATGAATGTACTGACTATGACTGGTCCACCTAGCTATCTGAAGATGAATGTACTGACTATGACTGGTCCACCTAGCTATCTGGAGATGAATGTACTGACTATGACTGGTCCACCGAGCTATCTGAAGATGAATGTACTGACTATGACTGGTCCACCTAGCTATCTGGAGATGAATGTACTGACTATGACTGGTCCACCTAGCTATCTGGAGATGAATGTACTGACTATGACTGGTCCACCTAGCTATCTGGAGATGAATGTACTGACTATGACTGGTCCACCTAGCTATCTGAAGATGAATGTACTGACTATGACTGGTCCACCTAGCTATCTGGAGATGAATGTACTGACTATGACTGGTCCACCTAGCTATCTGAAGATGAATGTACTGACTATGACTGGTCCACCTAGCTATCTGAAGATGAATGTACTGACTATGACTGGTCCACCGAGCTATCTGAAGATGAATGTACTGACTAGGTGGACCAGTC
>NW_026279546.1:0-5000 GCF_023373465.1 Oncorhynchus keta
AGTGTATTATATAGGGAATAGGGCTCTGGTCTAAAGTAGTGTACTATATAGGGAATAGGGTTCTATAGGGCTCTGGTCTAAAGTAGTGCACTATATAGGGAATAGGGCTCTGGTCTAAAGTAGTGTACTATATAGGGAATACGGTTCTATAGGGCTCTGGTCTAAAGTAGTGCACTATATAGGGAATAGGGTTCTATAGGGCTCTGGTCTAAAGTAGTGCACTATATAGGGAATAGGGCTCTGGCCTAAAGTAGTGTACTATATAGGGAATATGGTTCTATAGGGCTCTGGTCTAAAGTAGTGCACTATATAGGGAATAGGGCTCTGGTCTAAAGTAGTGTACTATATAGGGAATAGGGTTCTATAGGGCTCTGGTCTAAAGTAGTGCACTATATAGGGAATAGGGTTCTATAGGGCTCTGGTCTAAAGTAGTGCACTATATAGGGAATAGGGCTCTGGTCTAAAGTAGTGTACTATATAGGGAATAGGGTTCTGGTCTAAAGTAGTGCACTATAGGGAATAGGGCTCTGGTCTAAAGTAGTGCACTATATAGGGAATAGGGCTCTGGTCTAAAGTAGTGTACTATATAGGGAATAGGGTTCTGGTCTAAATTAGTGTACTATATAGGGAATAGGGCTCTGGTCTAAAGTAGTGTACTATATAGGGAATAGGGTTCTATAGGGCTCTGGTCTAAAGTAGTGTATTATATAGGGAATAGGTCTCTGGTCTAAAGTAGTGTACTATATAGGAATAGGTCTCTGGTCTAAAGTAGTGTACTATATAGGGAATAGGGTTCTATAGGGCTCTGGTCTAAAGTAGTGTATTATATAGGGAATAGGTCTCTGGTCTAAAGTAGTGTACTATATAGGGAATAGGTCTCTGGTCTAAAGTAGTGTACTATATAGGGAATAGGTCTCTGGTCTAAAGTAGTGCACTATGTAGGGAATAGGGCTTTGGTCTAAAGTAGTGTACTATATAGGGAATAGGGTTCTATAGGGCTCTGGTCTAAAGTAGTGCACTATATAGGGAATAGGGCTCTGGTCTAAAGTAGTGCACTATATAGGGAATAGGACTCTGGTCTAAAGTAGTGCACTATATAGGGAATAGGTCTCTGGTCTAAAGTAGTGTACTATATAGGAATAGGGTTCTATAGGGCTCTGGTCTAAAGTAGTGCACTATATAGGGAATAGGTCTCTGGTCTAAAGTAGTGTACTATATAGGGAATAGTGTTCTATAGGGCTCTGGTCTAAAGTAGTGCACTATGTAGGGGAATAGGACTCTGGTCTAAAGTAGTGTACTATATAGGGAATAGGGCTCTGGTCTAAAGTAGTGTATTATATAGGGAATAGGGCTCTGGTCTAAAGTAGTGTACTATATAGGGAATAGGGCTCTGGTCTAAAGTAGTGCACGATATAGGGAATAGGGCCCTGGTCTAAAGTAGTGCACTATATAGGGGAATAGGGCCCTGGTCTAAAGTAGTGTACTATATAGGGAATAGGGTTCTGGTCTAAAGTAGTGTACTATATAGGGAATAGGGCTCTGGTCAAAGTAGTGTACTATATAGGGAATAGGGCTCTGGTCTAAAGTAGTGTACTATATAGGGAATAGGGTTCTATAGGGCCCTGGTCTAAAGTAATTGTACTATATAGGGGATAGGGCTCTGGTCTAAAGTAGTACTATATAGGGAATAGGGCTCTGGCCTAAAGTAGTGTACTATATAGGGAATATGGTTCTATAGGGCTCTGGTCTAAAGTAGTGCACTATATAGGGAATAGGGCTCTGGTCTAAAGTAGTGTACTATATAGGGAATAGGGTTCTATAGGGCTCTGGTCTAAAGTAGTGCACTATATAAGGAATAGGGTTCTATAGGGCTCTGGTCTAAAGTAGTGCACTATATAGGGAATAGGGCTCTGGTCTAAAGTAGTGTACTATATAGGGAATAGGGTTCTGGTCTAAAGTAGTGCACTATATAGGGAATAGGGCTCTGGTCTAAAGTAGTGCACTATATAGGGAATAGGGCTCTGGTCTAAAGTAGTGTACTATATAGGGAATAGGGTTCTGGTCTAAATTAGTGTACTATATAGGGAATAGGGCTCTGGTCTAAAGTAGTGTACTATATAGGGAATAGGGTTCTATAGGGCTCTGGTCTAAAGTAGTGTATTATATAGGGAATAGGTCTCTGGTCTAAAGTAGTGTACTATATAGGGAATAGGTCTCTGGTCTAAAGTAGTGTACTATATAGGGAATAGGGTTCTATAGGGCTCTGGTCTAAAGTAGTGTATTATATAGGGAATAGGTCTCTGGTCTAAAGTAGTGTACTATATAGGGAATAGGTCTCTGGTCTAAAGTAGTGTACTATATAGGGAATAGGTCTCTGGTCTAAAGTAGTGCACTATGTAGGGAATAGGGCTTTGGTCTAAAGTAGTGTACTATATAGGGAATAGGGTTCTATAGGGCTCTGGTCTAAAGTAGTGCACTATATAGGGAATAGGGCTCTGGTCTAAAGTAGTGCACTATATAGGGAATAGGACTCTGGTCTAAAGTAGTGCACTATATAGGGAATAGGTCTCTGGTCTAAAGTAGTGTACTATATAGGGAATAGGGTTCTATAGGGCTCTGGTCTAAAGTAGTGCACTATATAGGGAATAGGTCTCTGGTCTAAAGTAGTGTACTATATAGGGAATAGTGTTCTATAGGGCTCTGGTCTAAAGTAGTGTACTATATAGGGAATAGGGTTCTATAGGGCTCTGGTCTAAAGTAGTGTATTATATAGGGAATAGGGCTCTGGTCTAAAGTAGTGTACTATATAGGGAATAGGGCCCTGGTCCAAAGTAGTGTACTATATAGGGGATAGGGCTCTGGTCTAAAAAAGTAGTGTATTATATAGGGAATAGGGCTCTGGTCTAAAGTAGTGTACTATATAGGGAATAGGGCCCCTGGTCTAAAGTAGTGTACTATATAGGGAATAGGGCTCTGGTCTAAAGTAGTGTACTATATAGAGGATAGGGCTCTGGTCGAAAGTAGTGTACTATATAGGAATAGGGCCTGGTCTAAAGTAGTGCACTATATAGGGAATAGGGCCCTGGTCTAAAGTAGTGCACTATATAGGGAATAGGGCCCTGGTCTAAAGTAGTGCACTATATAGGGAATAGGGCCCTGGTCTAAAGTAGTGCACTATATAGGGAATAGGGCCCTGGTCTAAAGTAGTGTTCTATATAGGGGATAGGGCCCTGGTCTAAAGTAGTGCACTATATAGGGAATAGGGCTCTGGTCTAAAGTAGTGTACTATATAGAGGATAGGGCTCTGGTCGAAAGTAGTGTACTATATAGGGAATAGGGCCCTGGTCTAAAAGTAGTGCACTATATAGGGAATAGGGCCCTGGTCTAAAGTAGTGCACTATATAGGGAATAGGGCCCTGGTCTAAAGTAGTGCACTATATAGGGAATAGGACTCTGGTCTAAAGTAGTGCACTATATAGGGAATAGGTCTCTGGTCTAAAGTAGTGTACTATATAGGGAATAGGGTTCTATAGGGCTCTGGTCTAAAGTAGTGCACTATATAGGGAATAGGTCTCTGGTCTAAAGTAGTGTACTATATAGGGAATAGTGTTCTATAGGGCTCTGGTCTAAAGTAGTGCACTATGTAGGGAATAGGACTCTGGTCTAAAGTAGTGTACTATATAGGGAATAGGGCTCTGGTCTAAAGTAGTGTATTATATAGGGTATAGGGCTCTGGTCTAAAGTAGTGTACTATATAGGGAATAGGGCTCTGGTCTAAAGTAGTGCACGATATAGGGAATAGGGCCCTGGTCTAAAGTAGTGTACTATATAGGGAATAGGGCCCTGGTCTAAAGTAGTGTACTATATAGGGAATAGGGTTCCGGTCTAAAGTAGTGTACTATATAGGGAATAGGGCTCTGGTCTAAAGTAGTGTACTATATAGGGAATAGGGCTCTGGTCTAAAGTAGTGTACTATATAGGGAATAGGGTTCTATAGGGCCCTGGTCTAAAGTAGTGTACTATATAGGGGATAGGGCTCTGGTCTAAAGTAGTGTACTATATAGGGAATAGGGCTCTGGTCTAAAGTAGTGTACTATATAGGGAATAGGGCCCTGGTCTAAAGTAGTGTACTATATAGGGGATAGGGCTCTGGTCTAAAGTAGTGTATTATATAGGGAATAGGGCTCTGGTCTAAAGTAGTGTACTATATAGGGAATAGGGCCCTGGTCTAAAGTAGTGTACTATATAGGGAATAGGGCTCTGGTCTAAAGTAGTGTACTATATAGAGGATAGGGCTCTGGTCGAAAGTAGTGTACTATATAGGGAATAGGGCCCTGGTCTAAAGTAGTGCACTATATAGGGAATAGGGCCCTGGTCTAAAGTAGTGCACTATATAGGGAATAGGGCCCTGGTCTAAAGTAGTGCACTATATAGGGAATAGGGCCCTGGTCTAAAGTAGTGCACTATATAGGGAATAGGGCCCTGGTCTAAAGTAGTGTTCTATATAGGGATAGGGCCCTGGTCTAAAGTAGTGCACTATATAGGGGAATAGGGCCCTGGTCTAAAGTAGTGCACTATATAGGGAATAGGGCCCTGGTCTAAAGTAATTGCACTATATAGGGAATAGGGCCCTGGTCTAAAGTAGTGCACTATATAGGGAATAGGGCCCTGGTCTAAAGTAGTGCACTATATAGGGAATAGGGCCCTGGTCTAAAGTAGTGTACTATATAGGGAATAGGGCTCTGGTCTAAAGTAGTGTACTATATAGAGGATAGGGCTCTGGTCGAAAGTAGTGTACTATATAGGGAATAGGGCCCTGGTCTAAAGTAGTGCACTATATAGGGAATAGGGCCCTGGTCTAAAGTAGTGCACTATATAGGGAATAGGGCCCTGGTCTAAAGTAGTGCACTATATAGGGAATAGGGCCCTGGTCTAAAGTAGTGCACTATATAGGGAATAGGGCCCTGGTCTAAAGTAGTGTATTATAGGCTCTGCCGATG
>NW_026279546.1:15000-19900 GCF_023373465.1 Oncorhynchus keta
CAGAGGAGTCAGGGGGGGCAGAGATGTGTCCCTCTGGGTGGAGCTGGTGCAGAGGAGTCAGGCTCAGGGGGACAGCAGAGATAGTAAAACAAGTAACTTTACTCAAATATTCTAAATAACACGTCGTAATACCGAGAGGGTTAAATAATGAACTTGAAAATGGGGGAACCAGGGTAGAAAATGAAAAGTGGATTGGCGATGGCTAGAAGGGGGGACCACCGAAAGCCGCCCGAACTAGGAGAGGGCCTCGTGGTTGAGGTGTGGGGAGAGGGTGGCAGGTAGCCTCGTGGTTAGCTGTAGAGGGTGGCAGGTAGCCTCGTGGTTAGAGTGTAGAGGGGGTAGGCAGTCTAGTGGTTAGAGTGTAGAGGGGGCAGGTAGCCTCGTGGTTAGAGTGTAGAGGGGGGTGGTAGCCTCATGGTTAGGTGTAGAGGGGGCAGGTAGCCTCGTGGTTAGAGTGGTAGAGGGGGCAGGTAACATAGTGGTTAGAGTGTAGAGGGGGCAGGTAGCCTCATTATTGGTTAGAGTGTAGAGGGGGCAGGGTACCCTCGTGGTTAGAGTGTAGAGGGGGCAGGCCTGGCCTCATGGTTAGAGTGTAGAGGGGGCAAGGTAGCCCTAGCGGTTAGGAGTGCAGGGGGGGGGGGTAGGTATCCTAGTGGTTAGAGTGTGGGGGGGGGCAGGTAGCCTAGTGGTTAGAGTGTAGAGGGGGGCAGGTAGCCTAGTGGTTAGAGGTAGAGTGTGGGACAGCCTAGTGGCTAGAGTGTAGAGGGGGGGCATGTAACATAGTGGTTAGAGTGTAGAGGGGGCAGGTAGCCTCAGGTTAGAGGTAGAGGGGGCAGGTAGCCCATGGATAGAGGTAGAGGGGGGCAGGTAGCCTAGTGGTTAGAGGTAGAGGGGGGCAGGTAGCCCAGTTGCCAGAGGTAGAGGGGGGGGTAGGTAGCCTAGTGTCAGAGTGTAGAGGGGGCAGGCAGCCCAGTGGTTGTGATGTAGAGGGGGGCAGGTAGCCTAGTGGTTAGAGTGTAGAGGGGGCAGGTAGCCTAGTGGTTAGAGTGTAGAGGCGGGGGCAGGTAGCCTAGTGGTTGGGGAGTGTAGAGGGGGGGCAGGTAGCCCAGTGGTTAGAGAGTGTAGAGGGGGCAGGTAGCCTAGTGGTTAGAGTGAGGGCAGGTAGCCTAGTGGTTAGAGTGTAGGAGGGGGCAGGTAGCCTAGTGGTTAGAGTGTAGAGGGCAGGCGCCTGATGTAGAGGCGGCAGGTAGCCTAGTGGTTAGAAGTGTAGAGGTGGCAGGTAGCCTAGTGGTTAGAGTGTAGAGGAGGCAGGTATTCTAGTGGTTAGAGTGTAGAGGAGGCAGGTATTCTAGTGGGTAGAGTGTAGAGAGGCAGGTAGTCTAGTGGTTAGAGTGTAGAGGAGGCAGGTAGCCTAGTGGTTAGAGTGTAGAGGAGGCAGGTATTCTAGTGGGTAGAGTGTAGAGGGAGGCAGGTATTCTAGTGGTTAGAGTGTAGAGGAGGCAGGTATTCTAGTGGTTTCAGAGTGTAGAGGAGGCAGGCTCTAGTGGTTAGAGTGTAGAGGAGGCAGGTAGCCTAGTGGTTAGAGTGTAGAGGAGGCAGGTAGCCTAGTGGTTAGAGTGTAGAGGCAGGTAGACTAGTGGTTAGAGTGTAGAGGAGGCAGGTAGCCTAGTGGTTAGAGTGTAGAGAGGAGGCAGGTAGCCTTTGGTTAGAGTGTAGAGGTGGCAGGTAGCCTAGTGGTTAGAGTGTAGAGGGAGGCAGGTAGCCTAGTGGTTAGAATGTAGAGGTGGCAGGTAGCCTAGTGGTTAGAGTGTAGAGGAGGCAGGTAGCCTAGTGGTTAGAGTGTGAGGGAGGCAGGTAGCCTAGTGGTTAGAGTGTAGAGGTGGCAGGGCCTAGTGGTTAGAGTGTAGAGGAGGCAGGTAGCCTAGTGGTTAGAGTGTAGAGGTGGCAGGTAGCCTAGTGGTTAGAGTGTAGAGGAGGCAGGTAGCCTAGTGGTTAAGTGTAGAGGAGGCAGGTAGCCTAGTGGTTAGAGTGTAGAGGAGGCAGGTAGCCTAGTGGTTAGAGTGTAGAGTGGCAGGTAGCCTAGTGGTTGCAGAGTGTAGAGGCGGCAGGTAGCCTAGTGGTTAGAGTGTAGAGGTGGCAGGTAGCCTCGTGGTTAGAGTGTAGAGGGTGGTAGGTAGTCTAGTGGTTAGAGGTAGAGGAGGCAGGTAGCCTAGTGGTTAGAGTGCAATAGCAACCAAAAGACTGCTGGATTGAACTTGAGCTGACAACATACAAATGTAATCCGCCTCGCCGGAACAAGGTAGTCAACCCACTGTTCCCTGGGCTGGAAGATGTGGATGCTGATTAAGGCAGCCCCCCCCGCCCCGCCCGCACCAGTTGTCCATCTGACTAGGTGTGTTGCTCCTCTAACCAGACTGGAATACATCCCAAAATGGTTTCATTTGAGGTGATATATATTTGAATTTAATTCATAGGAAACGTTGCTCTTTATCCTTCCATCCTTCTCTGTCAAACCCTCAAAGCAGAAATGTGGATATGAGGTCTTGTTTCTGGAGCATCTAAATACGTATATTAAGATTTGTTTCGGGAAGCATCTACAGGGTCCATTCAGGGATGTGTGTTGTTGACCACCTTGATGGCATAGGACATTGGTGGTATCTGTCTCTATTGTTTACAAATAAGCTGCTGAAGGCAGGAGGAGCTGAAACATGACTTCTCCCATGAGCACATGTCTAGATGTGATATGTTTATCACCCCTCGTACAGCGACAAATGAATGGAGATGAATGGCGACAAGACATTGAATATCCTTTGAACACGGTGAGGTTATGACACTGTGGGGGTGGTGTATCACCCAGTCACTACAAAGATACTAAATATCCCTTTGAACATGGTGAGGTTATTAATGACACTGTGGGGGGCATCACCCAGTCACTACAAAGATACTAAATATCCCTTTGGTGAGGTTATTAATGACACTGTGGGGGGTATCACCCAGTCACTAGAAAGATACAGGCGTCCTTCCTGGACTTAGTTGCCGGAGAGGAAGGAAACATTGCTCAGGATTGTCACAATGGGAGGCTAATGGTGACTTTAAACAGTTAGAGTTTAATAGCTGTGGATTATAGAAAACTGACAATGGATCAACATTGTAGTTACTCCACAACACTAACCTAAATGACAGAGTGGGAAGAAGGAAGCTTGTACACATTTTGTCCTGAATACAAGTATTTTATGTTTGAGGCTAATCCAATACAACACATTGCTGAGTATCATCATATTTTGGAGTTTCTTACAGGACCAAGACGACAGTGAATGTGCCAAATTACAGTTTTGACTTAAATCTTTAAATCTGCTTGAAAATATATGACAAGACCTGAAATGTGGTATTTGGTATTTTATTAGGATCCCCATTAGCTGTTGCAAAAGCAGCAGCTGCTCTTTCTGGGGTCCACACAGAACACAGAGCACAGAACACAGAGCACAGAACACAGAGCACAGAACACAGAACATCAATAGACAAGAACAGCTCAATGACAGAACTACATACATTTTTAAAGGCACACATAGCCGAGATATCAATGCACACACAAATTATTTAGGTCAAATAGCAGTGAGGTGTCGATTTATCTGTTTTTTGAAACCAGGTTTGCTGTTCATTTGAGCAATATGAGAAAAAAAGTTCCATGCAATAGTAACAGGGTTCTTCCGTCGAAGGACCAATACGCAGCGTGGTTGAAGTTCATGATTCTTTAATAAGAAAAACTATACATGAACAAACTACAAAACAATAAATGTGAAAACCCAACACCAACCAGTCCCGTGTGGTACAAACACAGACACAGGAGACAATCACCCACAAAACCCAACACCAACCAGTCCCGTGTGGTACAAACACTGACCCAGGAGACAATCACCCACAAAACCCAACACCAACCAGTCCCGTGTGGTACAAACACTGACCCAGGAGACAATCACCCACAAAACCCAACACCAAACAGGCTACCTAAATATGGCTCCCAATCAGAGACAATGACTAACACCTGCCTCTGATTGAGAACCATATCAGGCAAAACACAGAAACAGACAAACTAGACACACAACATAGAATGCCCACCCAGATCACACCCTGACCAAACAAAACATAGAAACAGACAAACTAGACATCCAACATAGAATGCCCACTCAGATCACACCCTGACAAAACAAAACATAGAAACATACAAACTAGACACACAACATAGAATGCCCACTCAGATCACACCCTGACCAAACAAAACATAGAAACAGACAAACTAGGCACACAACATAGAATGCCCACCCAGATCACACCCTGACCAAACAAAACATAGAAACAGACAAACTAGACATCCAACATAGAATGCCCACTCAGATCACACCCTGACAAAACAAAACATAGAAACATACAAAGCAAACTATGGTCAGGGCGTAACAGCAGTAAGGGCTCTATATAATACTGTACGTTTTCTTGAACTTGTTCTGGATTTGGGGACTGTGAAAAGACCCCTGGTGTCATGTCTGGTGGGGTTAGTGTGTGTGTCAGAGCTGTGTGTAAGTTGACTATGCAGACAATCTGGGATTTTCAACACATTAATGTTTCTTACAAAAAAGAAGAAGTGACGCAGTCAGTCTCTCCTCAACTCCAAGAGAGACGGCAGGCATAGTATTTATATCTGCCCTCTGACATTTAATTAAGAGCAAAACGTGTCGCTCTGTTCTGGGCCAGCTGCAGCTTAATAACTAGGTCTTTCCTTGCAGCGCTGGACCACATGACTGGACAATAATCAAGATTTAGACTAAACTAGAGGCTGCAGAACCTGCTTTGAGGAGTGTTGTGTCAAAAAAGCAGAGCATCTCTTTATTACGGACAGACCTCTCCC